>NC_084987.1:20835522-21115522 GCF_963691925.1 Scomber scombrus
GTTATAAAAACGAGTACATCTGGTAGCACTCCACCTTTTATTACAGTACAGAATTCAAATGTTCTATTATTTCTGCCGTCCACAAACAAGAAATGTGTGAAATGCAATGTTGCATTCTCCGCAGCAGACTCACATTCATCTGTTGATGTAAAATCCATAGAGTGCTTAAGATGATGTTTCTACCGAATCTATATTTACAACTTAACTGTACATCTAGCTTAATGGTGTACCACTTCCAGGAACTTCTCTACTGTATCCCCAGGGATTTATATCGCTGGAAATCCAATTTCCTTTCCACACAATACATGTTCTTGCATGTAACATGACACAAACGCACACGCACACGCACACCCACCCACCCACCCACACACACACACACACACACACACACACACACACACACACACACACACACACACAATTCTCTCCAATGTGCTACAACCTGTAAAAGAAGTCCACTGAGAGCAGTTGAGAGGCATTGGGCGCCTCTGGAGCCAAGTGGGTATAATGCGCCATCTTCTACCCCCAGGGGTCTCGGCCCGACCAAGCCCGGACCGGTGCTCACACACACCACTGTTGATGCCAGGTCAACATCAAGTAAAGCCTGCAGGAACCTCAGGTAGCTCACTGGAAAGAGAAAGTGAGAATAAGACAGGGAGAGAGAGAGAGAGAGAGGGAGAGAGAGAGAGAGAGAGAGAGAGAGGTGAATGGCTGGAAGAGGAGGAGATGGCATGTTCAAACACAAAGGAGGGAGAGGACGATGAGAAGGCAAACAAATGTGTAGGGCAGGACCGCAGGAGGAGAAGAAGGATCATGGTAGAACACAGAGAGGAGCGAGTGATTGTACAGAGCGTGAGGTGGAAGTTTGGAATAGATGGTAAAAACAGGTAGCAGTGGGAATAGAATCTGGAGGAGAGTGAGAGTGGCAGTCAGAAGAAATTGAGGGCAATTTTTGAATTAATATGTGACAGAAATGGAGGGCAAGAAGTTAAAGATGTCAGTGCCAAGTATAGGGATTGCGTGAGGCAGTGAGAGACAGGGTTAAAGGAAGGTCAGCGAGACTGAGAGACCATAGAAGTGATGGAGATAAAGAGAGAGACCTGGCCAAAATGACTGTAAAAACTGTGAGTTCCACACTGAGAGCTGCCAGCCATTTGAACTACACTTATGCCATGTACACTGAGATTATAGCTCTCTCAGGGAGGGAGGACTCAATTAGTGGCATTGGTAGAGACAGAACACAGAGATGGGGAACGAAGGATGGATAGATAGAAAAAGAGGCTACAGAAAGACAGACGGGTGACTGAGTGAGAGGAGGAGACATGGGGGGGCAGAGGGAGGGTGCCGATACATCACAACGACCCTGACAGGCCACTTATCCAGCTGACAGACAGAGACACCGGAGCAGCAGGGATGATCTGTCTCCGGGTGGTGCAGCAGGATGTGGACCACTTAATATAATGAAAGTGTATGAAATGCATGCTGGGGTTTGGTTACCTACGCTGAGGTTACAAAGTGACGGACACTTTGCCTGTGTAAAGAGTACATGTAAAGCAAATGGAGTTGAACCTCATTTGTCTATCCTGAGATTTGTACAGTATATGGACGGTTGCTGCAGCATTCATGGTTTCCTGACCTCGTCAAAATCAACACTCTACTGACATGGATCTAGTTTTTACACACGCTCTGGTTTGTGTGTGACTGCACTGGACGGAGTGAAGCAGACTAGCACAAGATGAATGCAATGATGAAAATGAGAGGAGATGAAGAGGCAGCACAGAACAAAAAGCGAAACAAAAGAAGACACAGGACGTGGAAAAGCATCAGAAAGTCCCCCTAAGTGTTATAAAGGTTAGACATACATGCTTGCTGATGAACTGTTTTGGCATGTGCTGTCTGCAAAGGAACAGCTCTTTCACAAATCATTTTCAGAAACAATCGTGAGTTCGTTACCCAGCAAGAGATTGTCTGTGTTTCTTTTCTGAACAAGGAGTAGCTGCAGAGCTGTGTCCAAACTCCAACTGATGCTCTTATGGACCTGAAATAATGAAGAAAGGGAGAGAGGGAAAGAGTGGGAGAGGGGAGAATCACAATAATAACAAGATTGGGCCTGAAAAGCTCATTGCAAGCAAGAATGTATTATCCCTGCAGTGCGAGCAGGGAAGAAAATGCACTGTTCAATATCGCAGCCTTACATTGATTTGTATCAAATGAATCCAGCTGCTGTTTAGTATGCTGCGCCCACATCAGAATTTTTTTTTTATTGTATGTTCTGTGTCTTGCCCTTGAATGTGCCTTGATTGGGTGAAACTCTATCCTCAAGTTGTGATAAGAGCGAAGCTGGGCTGTGTGTACCTGAGCGGAGTGAACATGCTGCAAGGTGATGAGGGAGGACAGGAGTAGATGGCTGCAGCACAACAGGGCTGAAGGGGGACCAGCAGACGGAGAAAGGGATGGAGTAGAGGAGGAGGAGGAGGAAGAGGAGAGGACTTTCTGCAGCTGGTCCATCAGTCCGCTGTTGGAGAGCAGCATGGAGACAGCTGGGGAGGAGAAGGCACTATGTCATTACACTTTGATAGGCTCTGTGTGTGTGTGTGTGTGTGTGTGTGTGTGCACGCACAACAACTACACAAACTTTCACTTTGTGTGGTATCTGTAAGGACTTTAAACTTAATAACTTTGACTTAAAGTTACACACATTCAGGCATTAACACATACACACAAACAGGGCAAAATTCAAGTGATCAAACACACACGCACGCACGCACCCACATACACACGCACACACACACACAAACACAAACACACTTTCACATCACCCTCACCCTAGACATAGTGCAATGTCCATCCTTGACTTGACTTAATACACCTTAATTATGTCTACATGGAAATGAGCTTGTTGCATCAGCACAAATGAACAGAATAAGTAGAAATATTTGCATAATATTGGTAATATATACAGTATGTAGGGAGCCACCCTGGTCAAGGACTACAAAGAGTATAATTACACATTATCCATAGCTACTACAGTATAATCTGCTCTTTCGTTGAGACACTAAGTGTTTCTATTCCTTTTCTTCTTACCATCAGCTGAGACACTATGTAGCCTGAGGCTGGAGTAACTAGCATCTGTAAACTCACCACTATTGACGAAGAAGCAGATGGTGAATGAAGGTAGTGTGCAACAGAAGCAGAAAAGAAATGCTATGGGCATAAGTGGCTTTGCTCGTCAGTGGCATCCCTCCTCTCTGGCCACTGGCCGCATTTTATTAACAACACGCCGGCTCTTTGCTGACTTCTGCTGAGATTTTTCTTGGAAGCCTGTCCAGGTAAATTATTTAGCTTGTAATAAAATCAATGCTAATCACCATGCCAAATCATTTATGTCTTGAGTAAGAAGCCATGTAACATGTCTTGATTAATCCTGTTAATTAATTAATCATATATCTATTTATTCAGTTCAACAGTGGAGCTACTTCTTCTATATTTTGGTGGATTCATTCTCACTTTGCTTTACCTTTATGGTATTCAGAGGTGATATATTTTCGTTTTCTCTTGAACAAAGATAATAAAACATTTAAGAGCGTACATCAAATAGATTCCTCTTCCATCTTATATTTTATTATCTGCACAAAGAATAATAAACAGATTGCTTCCACCTTTTATGGCAATGTGGCAGTGGGTATGAATGGGGATTAGTGTGTGTGTGTGTGTGTGAAACATAGTCTGCTGACCATATAATGGTGTGGGTGTGTGTATGTTTGGGTTTCTAATCGTGGTATTGTCTGCGTGTTACAGATATTTTCTACATGTAGCAAGGTTGACAACACAATCCCCGAGAGCCCGCGTGTGCTTTTGTGCAAACGTCTGAGGAGCTCTCACGGCTGACAGCCTAACGAGTGTGTACAAGTGTCTAAGAGAATTAGCTAGTCTGTCTGTGTGTGTGTGTGTGTGTGTGTGTGTGTGTGTGTGTGTGTGTGTGTGTGTGTGTGTGTGTGTGTGTGTGTGTGTGTCGTTATGTAAAGACGTACAGCAGGTGTTGGCTTTGGTGCTTCTTGTTTATTCTGTGTCTCAATGCAACATGCTTGTAACAGTCAGTCTCCTACCTTTGTCAAATACCTGCAAGGAAGTGACAAGGTGTGTAAAAGATGCAACATAGGGATAGTGACGGACTGGGAGAACAAGGGAGGAGATAGAGAGAGAGTCACAAGAGGAAGAAAAGTGTGTCTAACCTCTGTCAGTGCAGTGTGCAGGGGACAGACTCAGGCAGCAGTACAGGTAGCTGAGGGCACGCAGCAGGCTCTCTGTGTCTGTAGACTTCAACCTTCCTGCTATATTATTCACTGACACACACACATACACACAGACACACATTGAAGTCTAATGGCTCACTTCTCCATCTTAACATTTTATCTGCAGCTCTCTAATTTGATAAACATTTCATTATTCAAGGGGAGACATTAAGACACGATGTGACAGACAGATAAAATGTAAAAACACTGCACCATTTACTGCCTGTCAGTGTCACGTCATGCCTCCCAGTGGTCGGTAAAGACTGAATTAATCTGATCTGCCGTGGAAAAATGTCGAGGATGAACAGCTGGGAAATATAACTCGGAGCACAGAATGAGGTTCCACTAATGCGGTAGGAAAAAAAAGACCAAAAACCTAACTGGTGAGTCACAGAGGGATGAAGGGTGTTGACATCAGGGCAGAAAGTAAATATTCTTTCTAATCGTCGCGGGCTTAGGAGTTACAATTTGTCAGACGTGTCGGGTAAATTTCTTAACAGAGTTTCCATCACCAGATCAGCAGCCAGTGCCTCTCTGAGTCGATGGTGATATCCAATCAAACACTTAGGAAGGATTGCGGGATGGAGGTGAGATAAAGTCAGCAGCACAGCAGACCATGTGTCGAATAAGAAGATAATGTCAAGAGATGTTATCTGGCACAGTTAGTACATGTCTGCAATGTAGCATGTTAGTGCCTGTGGGAGTGAGGAACATGCTGATAAATGTTTAAGTAGTTTACATGCATTATTGCGAAGAAATGTGTGTCTGTAACGTATCAAAGAGTTTTACTAACTCATTGTCTCTAAAGAAGAGTGCGTGTTTGATTATACAGAGTAATGTAAAGCATGTTAGGAGATGTCTGTTTGCGTCTGTGTTCTAACAGATGAGAGCCGAGGGGAAGGAGAGTGACGCTTAGTGTGACCTGTCAGCGGCGCCTTTTCACCTCACCGTGGTAGAGCAGCGTGAAATGCACCCCGTCCATCTTGCCGTAGGAGGAAGAAGAAGGCGGGTCGCTGGCCTGCATCACGCACAGCAGCTTGAGCAGCAGAGGGAGGGAGTTCACTGCAAGAGCGAGAAAAAGAAAGTAGGTAGAAGTGTAAAAAGAAGAGGCTAGAGAGACAGACAGATATATAAAGAAATAAAGACTGTGTTGTGACATTCATTTAAATGAGAGATAGAGGGAGTGATGCAGGTAGGACACTGCCAGACACTTAGCATTTCACTTCAGCTTATTATTTAGTCTGAAACTCAAGGTCCCCTAGAGTCGTTTTCAACAAATCCAAAATAAAGGACATTGTTCAAACTGACACTGTTGAAATAAAAAAAACAAGTGACTGTATCTCACAGTGACACGTGGGTGTCACAGTGATCATCAAGGAGAAAGAAGAAGAAACTACCATGCATTCACATGTTAAATAACAGTACCCTGGCTCTGGATCCGGGGAGGGTTAAGGGTGAAACAAGCTGAGAGAGAGAAAGGAGAGAGGGAGTGTGAAGAGAGATGGAAAGAGACAAAGTACTCAAACAGGAAAGAGACTGGAGGAAGATCAGGCAGAACAGTCATCTACATATCCTTTCACTGCTGTAGTGCATAACATTAAAATAACTCCCCTCGGGATGCCTCAGCATTAGGGGCTAATATAAAGTATATATTAATGCAAATTACAGTGGGCTGAACTGGAACACGTACAGGGATAAGGGTCTGTAATCCCTACAGGCCCCCAGGATGAGTTGAGAGCTTGCAGAGGCTAACCACAGCAACAGTTTTTGAATCCCCAGCTGGCACACTGGTGTTGTACCCTTCAGCTGCGCTCATTAACCTGGTCAGGTTTGCAGACATAATAACACCATCTGCCAGACACTTCTGCCTAAAGCACATTATAGCACCACATATGTTTGAGCGTGCACAGTGCGTCTGGGAATCGAACCTATAAACCTGGATGTGTTCTCATCCGACATGATCTGAACAGGGGAGCATGCGATCTCACAAAAATCGCATAAACACTAAAGGCATTTAGAGGATCCGCATATGTGGATTTATCAATGCCTTTTTGTAATATTCATATTTTCTATCATGGTTTCGTCATGTCGTCGTCTCCTTGTAAGATTTTCAATTAGCATTAAAGAATTACTTCCAATTCTATATTAATTAACTCTGTGAACTTGCATCGTGATGACATGATTATATTGTAATATTGCTTTAATTATCTGAACTGTTGTCAAATTAATGACTCAGAGAAACTAATTAACTGGATCATTTTTTTTAAAGAAGAGAAGTCTAGGGCTTTTCTTAGTGTATGCTATCTAAATACTGATATTTTACGTAGAATTTTCCTCAGATTAGTGAAATGAAATCAATACTATATGCTTAATCGATCACACAAGATAGTCATCTAGACAAACAGGTATCTCACTTTCCTCCTTCCGTACTGACAAAGGATGCTGGGAAGATTCCTTTTAACAGAGGATTAATGATTCTTCGCTTCAAACATAAATCAGAACGGACAGTCTGTGTTCTGGGAAGTGTTTGTGCATTTCAATCCAATTTAAGAATAAAACTTCTGATCACTAACTACATACAAACTAACCACAATGCAAAACTATCATATTGGTGACAGTATGTCAGAATAGGTTTAGAAGTATTTCAGGTTTGATATTTAATAAGAGTAAATTCTCTTAAATAAGAATTTTACTTTCTCTTCATGTGATCAATCCACCTTTAACGTTGTCTTTATAGGCAGTGCAATTTGAACTGTTAGAACCATTACAAAGAAATTGCAGTCTGGGAGAAAGGTCTAACAGGTATTCTTTAAAAAGATCCGGTCTGTGTGAATAATTAAACTAAGTGCTTTCCATTATGTTGCATAAGCACTTCCTGCCAAATAGACCCATTAATCCATGCACAGTGCCTTATAGATGCTTTACTGCTGTGCATACTCATTGTTATTTTTATACCATTATTTAAATTTCCAACATAATTTGTCAGTCTACTCAGATTTTTTACAGCTGTGGAGGAATTTAAAGAATTTCCATATGAATGTGAAATTATAAGCCGGGCGCACACGCACCAGCGCACATTCCAACTAACAAGTTACCAATTTCTGCAGGTTTTACACTTTCTTTGACATTTATGTTAAAAATGTGTGTAATAATTTTGTCTCAATTTGGAATATATTCTGTATTCATTGTAGTCATTATCATAGCATCACATTCAGCCATGTCATACTTTTCACCTGCCAACGATGCGCAGAAATGCCACCACCTATAACACAAACTGTAAAAAACCATCAAGCAATAAATCTTAGGACTGAATGTTGAACATTTAGTCTTTTTATTAAGTTTATTCAAGGTATTATTTGGAGGTGGATTATTCATGTTTTGCCTTGATCTCATCAAATGCTTTTGATGCACAGCGTGTGATGTAGATACTGTGTAGAGGAAGGTCTGTGCAGAGACATTTCATTAAAAAACTTTTCTTAATAAAATCAAATAACTTTTTAGTCTTTATCAAAAGAAATAGGCATCTGAGACAAAATAGCCCAGGTGTGGCTGCTGCTGCTGCTGCTGGCTGTGTACAAAGCTGATATTTAATTAACTAACTCCTTTAGTGTTTGCTGTGTGCAGAGAAAAAAAGACTGTCAGGCTTTGTTCTATTACATCTCACACTGTGTGTATGTGTATGTGTCTACAATCTGAATGAGCTTGTATCGAGCGGTGAAGAGACAATTTCATCAAAAACCTTCATTTGCTACACAAAGTTTTAATATGTATGACTGAAGACAACCGGTAAGAAAACAAAACACTGTATGCTGCATCATAAAAAGTGAACAAAAGAGAGCAAACAAACAGGGTCTGTTGTGTTTTGTACTGTATCTGCAATTTTTTCCTGTTTTCATTGTTGAATGTATTTTCAATGCTTCTGTTTGTAACGTTTGTGCTCTTCAACTATTAGCCTGCCTAGGAGCTACTGATGAAAATAAACCTTTCTGTCTAAACTGTATCTATGCTTTAATAAGATCATGTCAAATGATTATACAGTGTGTACAGTATGTTTTTGTGTGTTTAAGGGGCTCAGCAGGACTCACAGTCAAGCGCACTATGCGTTGGGGTTGTGTCATGCACACTTTTGATAATTTTGTGGCCGTGCTTGTTGGATGCACCTGTAGCGAGCTTGACTGCAGGCTGGGATCAAAAAGAACACATTATAATACATTATAGATGACCGCATTACTGTGAAACTGACAGTTTGAAGAGTTTTCCTCAGAGGTAAGTTACTGTTGTCTGGGATGTGCAAAGTTTCAAACAGAAAAGGCAAATAACGTTTATTTTAAGTTGAAATCACGTTTCTGACATGTATAATAATGATCTGTTCCATAATGCTATGAGTGAAACAAAAGTATTATTTAAAATGTGGTTTGTATTTTGCATATTGGTTTTTATTTTTTATTTTCGAATATTATTTGGCTGTTTTATCTGGTAACAAAATAGTTTAATCCTCATAAACTGTATGTAATCCTACTATTAAAGATACACATATAGTTTTAAAATAACACTTGTATTTCCAATATAACCACTATAAAACAACGAAAACAAATGTATCACAGCCACACATCTACCTGTATTGTAATTAAAATGCAGAACTAATTGAACCATTCTTGGTAACAAGATTACAGTACATGGCTGGATAGGCATTACCACACCCTCTACCTCTTACCCTGTGCAGAGTGTCCCTGTCCATGGCTAATGTTCTCCACGCTGAGCCTCTGTAATGCCTGGAGCAGGGCTGTCCTAAGATCGGTACACAAATCTGCCTCATAGTCTCTTTGACCCCGCAAGAAAACTTCCAGTACCTCAAGGGCTCGTTCTGCCAGGGAAGCCTCCCTAGTGCAAACCATGTCCTAGATTCACACAGTCAAATAGAAAGACAGATAGAAGTTTTAAGTCAGATTTATTTAAAATATCTTATGTGAAACTGACAGTACCTGCACAGTCCTAATACTAAAGGCAAATAGATACTCAATGCAGGTTAAAGAGTAACTTAACGCCACCGGAAATTCTTGCTTTTTATTACCTTCAATGGTTTAACATCACACCTTGCTGCAGTGATGTATAGGCCCAGTAACATCACTTTTGGGTGTGGTTACAGATTCAACCGTGCCTTTTCTGCCCACACCCAGTGTTCAGAAGTGAAACAGACCCTTTTAACCAGAGAGGGCAGTGAAAGACCTCTTTTCGGTCTTGTGTCAAGTTGCTCTTTAAAGGCAAATATACATATTTCACAAAGTCTTATTTCTGTTTAAGGCTTAACAAATAGTTCTATTTGCGTTTGAAACAATGCAGCACAACTTCTTAAATCCAAGTTCCTGGTTTGGTCTCTCACCAGGAGGGTCAGCATGACAGCTGGGTATTTCTCTAACAGTGTCAGTAGCTCCATGATTTCTGCATCTGGCTTCTGTTCGAGCCTCTCCTCTGCACAGCTTTCTGTTTTCTCTCCATCTTTTGTGGCTGTCTGCCAGGAATGAAATACAATTTTTTTTATTCACAATTTTAATTTGTGAGAGTTCAAAGTAGAATTAATCAGTGAAGCAAAGTCTGAGACAGAAATTAAAATACCGTCCCCTCACCGAGGTCAGCTCTGCACCTGTGTCTTCTGTTCGCTTGGTCAACCAAAGTTCCAAGACCAGGGGCCCGCATTTCTCTGCTAGCTCCTTATAGCGGCAGATGAAGTGGAGGAGTGCAGGATGGTGAATGTAGAGGGAAGAGAAGCTTTGGCAGGAGGAGAGTGCCTTGCAGATGCAGTTCAAAGAAGCCTTGAGTAGGTTGAAAAAAAAAGGTTGAAAAGCCAAAGTGCTTTCTTTGAGACAAGGATATAGACAAGTTAAACAGCTTCAGTTGGGAAGAAAATTCCCTCACAAAACAAATGTGAGACTAGTTATAAACCCTGCTGAGGCCGAGCCTTCAGTCACAGCAAGAGATTTCCTGTAATGTATTGCTTATTTTTATTCAGTCAGGTATATACCATCAAGCACCTGCTGAGAAGAAGCATAACGTTTACTTGAACTACAGAAAAGTACATTAATTTGAGAACATTTTATTTGTTCTGTGCAGCTTTGGATAAACTATTATTAATATTCTTTGCTGGTGATGATTATCTACAGCATAATATAGATCATGCAGCATTATGATAAGTCTGTGGCCTCCACATTACACCATACAGAGCTCTAACCTAAGTAAATGTGATTCTTTTCCTTTGTACACAGGAAAAACATCATTAACACCTTCATCTTGGCCCCTTATGTTGCAGTGCTTGTGTTTTGTTTTTACATTTATTGTTACAAATACAAAAGTTTGATTCTTAAAGCATCATAAGGCCAAATGGTCATTTTTCTACAAGGTATAGAGGTTCATTGAAAAGCATAAAACATAGTTTCATCCTTCCTATACTTCCTACATATACTATAACTTGATGCTGGTGATGTGAATCTAAAAAACTACTTTTGTAAGGTACAGAGTGTGTTGTATTCTCTGTTCAGTGAACTGGTCACAATTACCCCGCTGAGGCTGGTGCTCTTATCCTGTGTCACTGCCAGCAGGTAGAGGGCAGAACGGAGCACAGAGCCGGGCAAAGTACAGCTGCCCTGCTCCTGCACTGTATGCAACAGGCACAGAACCCCTGAGAACACTGTCTGGTCTGGAAGGAGCCTGGCTCACACACAAACACACACAAACAAACACACACGTGCATGATGATGACATTTATAGGACTGTATATAAACACACATACACTTGAATGTCACCCACCTAGGCAGGCACATTCAGCGTGAGGGTAAAAAAAAATGGAAAAACACACAAACAAAGTGCTTCAGAGGCATGTTGATGTCACAAACTTTCTATCTTTTTCTCTCTCGCTAAAATGCACATGCACAGTCAGAGTGTATGGCAGCGCACAGTACACACACGCCACATACGTCACACACACACACACGCACACACACTCAGCCCTCCCACGCTATGTAAATCTCTAGCCACGGCTCCCATTAATCTTGATGAGACCACACAGTGGCAGGGAGAGGCTTTCATGCCCTTCCCCAAGGGTTACATAGTCGAGGTTCCACAGAAGAATAAATTAAACTTTCCAAAGAAGCTAACGTATCTCTGAGATCATAAAATATGTACTTAAGAACACCCCCGATGGGCCACTACAGTACCACTGGAGTAAGAGGAGAGCTACAGATACATGCAAAGCCTACTGGTTTCTTGGAGCCTGTTTATATATTGATACATAACTCTGATACTCTGTGACATGTTTTCTGGGATTTTTGTCAAATCAATTAATATGATGTATCTCCGATGTTTCTCAAAGGCTGTAAGTGGTGCTTCTTCCACTGGCTAATCAAAAATAAATGTCTCTGTTTGATCATAATAACCACATCAATAATCACACTTTCTCAAAAATACTTTACTTGTTAAATATTTCTGGCAGCACCCATATATCAGACATCTCTAAAATGTTTCCAGGTTGTCAGTATTGAGGAGTTGTAATATTTCGGTCACTATCAAACCATACATATAACTTCATACACAAATAAAACTGGTTCAGTGGGGGAACCAGGTCTGGTCTTTGCATTGTTTCCCTAAGATCAGGTGTAATGTAGCGCTAAGAGCCACCAAGCAAAGGAAGAAGAGTCTTGCTCAAAGACACTTTAGCACGGTGAGTCAGTACTTCTGTATCAAACTGTGCTCGCCCCTCTTACAAAGCCACCCTGCAGTGCCAGGGATAAGTACTCTGGATATGTGCCAGCAACATGTCGTCTAGTGATGCTGAAATATTTACTGATTAATTCCATTACCATAAAAATTACCAGCTGAGAACATGAGATTTTACTGACGCTCGCTTAATTTGAACTTGAACAAAGATATCGCTTTAAATGGGCAAAACTTAAATGAGCAACATAAATGTGTGATGCAACAGTGTCAGCTATTATTACCGCTGCAATTTATTTTAAGTCTTTAACCGAGATAAGGAAAGGTTTGTGTGCTTTGATAAATTAAGTGAAGGTGTTTATTCTTGTCTTCTGTTGCTTAACACTATTCTGCACAGCCAAGTGTGACCACTGGCAAGAAAGTAAATGATTTAAGGTGCTATAAAGACAAACTCTGAGTATGTGTGTATTTGTTCCTGCCTGTGAATATAGGCCTGTTTATTACCTATTATTATGCAATGGTCCTCCATCAATATTCAGACTGTGTGCACACTGTATTACCTGTCTCCTTGCTGCAGGGCGAGGTGCAGCATTATGACCAGACAGTACTGAGTGGCCCTTGGTCCTTTATAGTCACACAGCTGGAGCCCAGGGTCCTCACCCAGCAGACAGGGCCAGTCTGACAGGCGACAGCACAGAGAGGGAAGGTTGTACAGCAGGAGATTCTCCACCTCCTCATCATCTGAGTGAAGAAAAGGGAAATAAAAACGGAAGCAAAAAGGACAGTGGTTTAATAATCAATGCTAGGAACAGGAGCAAGAGAAAAAGAGAAGGAGAGAGAGAAAAAATAGGAGGGAGACGGATGAAATAGAGCAAAATGTAGCAGGAGACACCCTGAGGCCTCATTTACAAACGAGTATTACTCATTAATTTTGTGTTTATGATTAAAGCCGAGCAAAAGCTGCGGTTTATGACAAATTTATCTAGCGGGTAAAATGAGTTGGGTTTCACACTTAGTAGCTGATTTCACACTTTTTCCAATTATCTATGTTGCAGCCAAACAAAAATCATTAACCAATTTAAGGATGTCATGGATGCTTAAATACATTTTTTTTTTTAGAACATTCTTCGATAAAAGCCATATTATGTTATCTAGGAAAGTTAAAGGACTTATTTTTTTTCTTACATAAATGACGTCCCTAAAGAAAAGGAAGGCGAGATGGAGATGGAATGTGGAAGAACAGATGTAGCGTGAGAGAAAAGAGAAGTTAAACTGCAAGGGAGAGACGGATGAAGACGAGATGCAGGAGAGTCAGTGTGAGGGTGCCTGAGGAAGGTTTCCACTGACTGAAATAACAGCAAAAAAGATACCGTATATATACATAAATAAAGAATACCGCATAAGATGGGAATGGAGAAAAAAAAAAAAAAAGACAGACAAACGGTAGGGGAGATATGCAGCGACGCAGGGAATTCAGAAAAAATTCTGAACCGTGACGTTGCCTTCATCTTTAGGGAAATGAAGAGAGAGAGTGAAGGGAGAGAGAGAGAGAGGGAGAAGAATATGAGATGCAGCTTAAAAAAAAAACTTGGAGAGAACAACACAGATTGAGGAGGGGAAAGAGAAAAGAAGGAACCAGTGAAACATAGCACTGAATATAGCTGTGAGATTCGGCCTGTAGAAGGAGAGAGAGAGAGAAAGAGAGAGAGAGAGAGAGAGAGAGAGAGAGAGAGAGAGAGAGAGAGAGAGAGAGAGAGAGAAAGAGAGAGAGAAATGATGAGAAATGGAGGAGTGAGCAAGAAAACAACACCATATACATGTGAGGGAATCACAGGGAAGCAGGAGCAAAGAACAGAATGACAAAGATGGCAGACGGTGATAAGGGTCACTGACGCATGACTACACTGAGGCTATAAAGCCACAGAGCAGTCTGTAGGGATAGAGACTACCAATCAGCCGGAGAGGAAAACAAAATAAAGAGGGAATGGGAGATATGAACAGGAACCAAAGGCTGAGGCAGGCAAGTTGTAGAATCCTGCAAATGTATGTCAAGATACAGAGCACAGCAGAGAGAGGCTGTGGAGAAAGATGAGGAGAGTCACATAATAAAGAATGACACCAGACGCCAATGCAACCATCACTAGAAATGTACCGATACTGAATTTTGGTCCAATACTAACTCAAATAGGACAATGGGCCAATCTGGTGTCGAATACCATTATTATAATATATAACAATTCAGCTCATTTATATCTATGTATTTATTTTTAACATTTTGTTTTTACAAAGTTAGGAAAACAATGTTTAAGTCAAGCCTGATGTTACCTCAAATATAAAAACAATGATCCCCAGTCTCCTCCACACACTGAGGCACACAGATTCTTATTTAAACACTGGTATCAGATCGGTTTTGGCCAATATCCGAAGCCCAGGTATCGGTATCGGTGAATCCCTAGCTGCCACCTCTAGGGAACTGGAGGAAGAGTTGAGAGAGTTGAGTTGAGAGAAAAGAGGTGAGGGGGGGGGGAAAGAAGGATGAACAAAGGGAGGACTGTGTGAGAGAGAAACAACAAAGAACAGACAGATGACGAAGATGAGAAGGGAAACAACAGATGGGAAAGAGACAACAAACAGACCTACAGAGCAGGCCGCGGTGACATGTAGCCTCCTGTTCCAGTTTTGATGAACAGAAAACAAAGAAAAGATAGAAAAGAGAAGAGAAGAGAAGCATTTTCTTAAATATTCATACAGCCATTATAAGACACTCAGACGGCAGTACATAAACGCACAAAAAAGATACACTTGAATAAATTAAATCAATTAAATCACACATTAAAGATAGAGACATCTGGTTAACAAAGTTTATAAATAAAGACCCAAAAAAGAACTTTTCTCAAAATGAAAAATAACGGAATGGTAAAATTCATGATGAGATCAAAGAAAAAAAGAAATGAGAGAAAGCAAAGGCTGAAAATGAAACTGAACCAGATAAAGGGTGATGAAATGAAGCAAGACATTGACGGGCAGAAAGAGGAACAAACAGGAGTGTGGCTCTGCAAAAGTCATTATTCACAGCTACAAACGCACACACACACGCACACACGCTTGTTCGTACAGCTCTTACATTTCATTACACCTCAAAGAAATACTTTACTCTGTAACTCTGGTCTCAGTGTCACTACATGTCTCCTGGGGACAACTGCAGTTTCCATAAAATTCTTGCTTTTTTCACTCTGCACTGAGGAGATGTTACAGTGATGTGGAAAGGCAAAATCACTGCATTTAGCATGTGTTTTTGACTTTTCACTACTTTTCTTTAATATCATTTTCAGTCTTTCATAATCAAAAGAGATGCTTTGTTTATTGCAAGCATCCTGCTATCGATGTTGTCATGAAGCACGCTGACATTTACGATACTTAGCATCAGCTCTTTCACACTCACACAAGGCAAACGGTGTTCGGTGTTCGATTCAAGGCCCTTTCCCACATTCAACATGTTTACGGCGCGTTCCTGCAGTTCTGTATAATAAACTACAGCTACAGCTACAGTTTAGTGACCTTGTAAACACTTTTTAATGGTTTAATGGTATCATCAGCTTGTTTTAAATTAAGGGAGAGAGAGAGGGAATGTGACAGAGAAACTGAACAAAAACAAAAACTTAACTTTAACAAAACCAACACATCTTCAACAGAATCAATTCCATTCAACACTTGTGTGTATGTGTGTGTATGTGTGTGTGGTGTGTGTCTTTTGCATACCATGCTGAGAGGAGACAGAAGCAGGGTCTGACTGGGTTAGCAGAAACATACTGAGTTTCTGTAGAAAACCGCAGCAAGATGCATTTAGATTTGGGTTCCTGAAAGAGGTAAGAGGAGAGAAACACACACAAGCGTCAGAGAAAATAAACATTTAAACAAAGAACAGGCGGTGGAAAGAGAGCAGGAAAACTGCAGCGTGAAATAAATAAAAGAACGGGGGCACCTGAGACAAACACAGCACACGGTCAACACAGTGAAGTGTGAACATGCGAGACGCAGGACAGGATGTGCCTTGACTTAGTCCTTTCAAATATGAAATAGACACGCCATAGTTCAGTTTCATTACAGCTCAGAGCAGGGGGGCTTAAAGCCTACAGAGTCAACCACATTCATGACCACACCAACGTACACACACACACAGTAAGCTTTGAAGCTGCAGATCCGATGCTCAGAGACAGACACACTGCGGAGACGACTGGCTTATTGGAAGAAAAAAAAAGTAGACAGAATGACTCAGAAATGACAGATGCCTCAGTCTGTTATCTGTCTCATTGTTCAATGTGCTCCGACAGGGAATGATAATAAGAACTCAACTTTCTGAGACACCACAGTTTAACACACACACACACACACACACACACACACAGCTTTTAGACAGCACTGCTTTGTTAATACAGTAGCAATGTATTGGTGTGTGTGTATGTGTGTGTCCTCAGGTTATCCTGTTACAGTGTACCTGTTTCCCGCACACAGGATCCCTTTGTGTTCCAGAGCCAATCTGTAGAAACCAGAGGACGCTGGAGGGAAGATGAGGTGAAAAACAGAGTAAAGCAAAAAATGAGTCAGCAAAAAATGAGGAAGAGGAGGAAGAATGGTAATAAAAACACTATTTATATAACACTTATCAAAACACATGCCACAAAGTACACTATACCTGACATACACAGCAAGAAAAACTTTTCACCTGAACAGCTAAACACTAAGAAAAGGCACTCAAATGACCTGGACAGCAACTACTGAACAGCTAAAATGCTGAAGGATAAGGACATAAAAAGCTGTGTTGGGGTTCAACGGTTAAAAGTAAAAAGAAGAAAAGGAAGGAGAAAAAACGAGAGGAATCTGACATTTGTCATGATGCCAGAAATCAGCCACATGATTCAGTCTCAGTCTATGATCCCCAACCTTCCTTTTCTAATCTGACTTTCATTTTCAAGCTATATTCTCCCTACACGCTTAACCAACAATTCTGTGAAGGATCAGGGCGAAAGCTCATCATTTGGCAGTGGAGGTAAAGGGACAGCGGTCCTATTATAATTCTATGAAAAAAATGATATATTGTAAAACTGTGCTGTAATTAATGTCTTGGCTGTTTTAGTGCTGCACTAAAAGAAGTTCGCTCACTACTTGTGGACCTATGCCAAGGTAATGTTCAGTCATATCTGCAGATAGCTGTTCTGCTTTATTAACTGCTTGCAGCATGAACATAAAGCTTAAGTTTCTTTTTAATGACACCACACTGGCTTGTCTTGATGCCCGAGGCAACAAGTTTCCTGTCAATAATTGAGGCCCATCATGTGGGATGCCAGCTTTGGACAGATTGCTTTAGCTTCTCCCCCTCGAGTGATTTGAAATATCATCACGTCAACATTCAGGCATTTAGCCATATCTTTGAGAGCAGGAACAATGCTGTTTCTGGCATAATCTTAAACTGCCTAAAACATGGATTACAGTTGTATAAACATTACCTTGCAATAGAAACAGAAAGGTTCAATGGCTCAGTGGAAAACACAATCTATTATCTGATGATAAAAAATGTGAAATTGTCTTTGTTTCTGCACATTTAATCTAGTTGGCCATTAAGGCTGCATACTGTGATATTTCCCTGCAAATAGCATGCAATTAACGCACTATTGGTTTCATACTATGGTGTGAGAAATCTCACACACTGTTTTAGCTGTTTTACTAAATAACATTTTAGTGTGGCATTTAAGACACAGCCAGTGATTTTAATTTGAAATGTGGGATTTTAGTGGCAGTCGGATGACCGATTCTTTAACTTCATCAGTCAGTCAGTCAGTCACGGACATCCTCGGTTATGGAGTTGGCCCCACTGCGGCAGTCCAGCCACAAATACTTACCCACTCTTGACAAGAATCGGAGTAGACACACATGTCGCATCATCTTAAAAATAAGGAAATGTGTCCACTATAAAGTGACATATTTACCAAATTCATTAAAAAAAGCCTAAATGTAAACGTTGCTATTTATTATGTCAAATATATATTTTTGAAGGCTGCAGGAGATGTATAGTAATATTCAATAGATATTTTTTCTTTAATCCAGGGCACTAGTTCATTTACTTCATCATTTAAAGTTCTATATAATATTCCTATAATATCCAGGTCAGGACTTTCAACATGCTTTATGTTCTAGTATGTAACTTCTAATATCAATATAACATTTTTCAAATATTCCTCAAGTAACTTCATATTGATATGAAATGAAAGGATATATAATGGGACTTAATCCAACATTGTATTAGTTTTAATTCATCATATCATATGTTAACATAGAGTGACCAGTGAGTTTATAACATTTTTCTCATAAGCCACAAGTCAAGCTGAACACTTTAGGCAGAATAAACATAAGCTCACTACATCCAGCCCCACAGTGTGTGACTGTGCAAACGGGAAACCACACAAGAGGACAGAATGTATGATTCTGAAACAAAAAATAAAATCACTCTTGATTTAAGATATTATCGTTTTACCCTACTCACCTAGTTTTTTTGCAAAGACAGGCATGACAGATGGAAGGAGGGTAAACTGAGAGGACAGGATGGAGTAGAATAACTGCAGTATCTGAGGAATTGGTGCACATTCACACATCCTCTACACACACAAACACACACGCACACACACACACACACACACACACACACACACACACACACACACACACACACACACAGAAATTCATAGACAAATGACCAAAGCCATTCTTTCTTGTCTTATTGATTTTAGCCTGAATAGAACATACTTAACATAAATGACATTTGGTTGCAACACACTATAGGTACTGATCAATATACTCAAATGTCCATGTGTATACAAAACTAATGAAGACAGAGACTGTGTGGCTGTGGTTATTAATATAGTGATGTAGAGGAATTATTATTTTCTCAAGTGTTTGGTTACAAGCATGTGTGACAGCAAGATAGAAGGTTCAGATGGGAAGATGATTAAATAGGTGTGTGTGTGTGTGTGTGTGTGTGTGTGTGTGTGTGTGTGTGTGTGTGTGTGTGTGTGTGTGTGTGTGTGTGTGTGTGTGTGTGTGTGTGTGTGTGTGTGTGTGTGTGTGTGTGTGAGTGCGTGCGTGTGTGCATGCGTGCGTTCAGGTCTCACAGTGACAGTGGGTATCCAGACGGAGTCGCAGCAGTGAAGCATACATTGACACAGAGACTCCAGTGAGTCTTGTGCATCGCTGTGTTTAAACGGAGCTGTGAACGTGTTCTCCTTCAGAACAGGCTCTGATGCACAATCCTCAGCCAACCTTGGAGACACAACATGCATACATGCATAAACACACACACACACACACACACATAAAAATGGCATAAAGAACAGACATACAGGAAACACAAGTACATGTGTATACACAGGGTTTCACCATAACACCTACATTGTTTATCTAATTGATATTTGAGGATCTGAGGAATCTGATCTGAGGAAACAAAGCTTTTAGACATACCAGCTTTCTCAATTAAGATACATTACTTGTTAAATAACTGGGTAAAAGATATACTTTTCATCAAACACTGAAGACTGAAATCTGTCTGTACATTAGTGAGTTTGGTGGGATGTGGGATTACTGGAGCTCATTGTTCCATTTAACTCCCTCAACATGTGACTTGACAGTGTGCTGACCTGCAGACAGCCTGAAAACAGACCAGGGCCTGGAGCAGAAATCTTCTGGACCTGGAAGCCTGGCTGTTGGTGTCTGACCTCATCAGACTCCCCTGGAGGAGAACAGAGGAAGATGAGGAATAAACATAAAAAGCAGGATGAGAGAAGAGAAGAGGATCAGATCATACCACATCACAAAAAGACAATTATCATCCCTTCAAAGCACATCATCCAAACAGATTTCATAAACATAATCATTACAGATTCATCAACAACAACGAAACTTCTCCATTAAACATGACCCTGACAAACCCTGACATCCCTCTGTGGTTCTTCAGTGATCTTATAATTCCCCTAAACACCTGGTATGAAGATGAATCTGTGTTTTGCACCAGTGTGATTAAACTCAATTTATTGTTGAAGTTGGACGACGGACATAAAGCCAACCAGATATATCTTGATGACAGGTGCATCACTGTCACATGTGCAACACTCAAGTTTCAGACAGAAACCCCCAAAAACAGAGAGCAGCTATGATGGACAGCTGCAGTACGGAAAAAAAAGAAAAAGACATTCATTCTTTCACGGAAGGATGAATTGCCTTAGATGGAATATGTCAATCACATGTGTACTGTGTGAAATGTCGCCAGACGACATCAAAGGCAGATATGTCAGTGTCGTTTTTAAAGGCACTGATAACCACGGAAAACAGTCTCTGGAGAATGACTATAGAGAAGGCAGCACAGACACTTATCTCCTTCATCAGATTGTGCATTTTATGTCTTATAACTTTTTTTATAACTGCTTTTTTTGTATTTGTAGATAAAACATGAAATAACTCTAACTCACGGAGCTTCTCCGATGAGCAGGAGAGGGTAGGGGCAGCTCAGAGAATCTGTTAGTGATGGCCTCCACCAGTCCTTGTATCTCCCTGTACTGGACTGGTATGGACTGGTGGTTCAGTCTGGAGTATTCAGCAAAAAGAAGTTGGTAAAACAGAGAAAACGACAGATATTAAATTACACTGTATGATTGCTCTAAGTAGGTAGAGAGAGAGGGAGGATGGCGAAAGGAACAGACAGACTGCAGCACAGTGTTACATAATGGACATAGAGTGAGTGTGTGTGTGTGTGTGTGTGTGTGTGTGTGTGTGTGTGTGTGTGTGTGTGTGTGTGTGTGTGTGTGTGTGTGTGTGTGTGTGTGTGTTACAGAGTGAGTGCAACATGTGATATAGATTTGCCAGAAGGTTAGTGTCCTTGAAATAATGCCAACATACATTTATCTATGCACCTCTAAGTCTTGTCTGTGTTTGTGTGTTTACTATTTAGCTGTGACATCATGCAGGTGTCCGTGCACACATATGTGGGTTGTGTATATGCGCTGTACTGCGTGTTCATTCAACGGTGGGTGTAAGCGACTCAGTGTGTGAACGTGCACGTAACTCAAGTGTTTGCAGGTTCACATTCAAATATAGTCTTTCATCACTAACATGTCTGGAAGGACTCTATTGAAAAATAGCCCTCAAAGATTTCAAAAACAAACAATACCACACAAGATATGGCTTTGGCAAGCGTCCTTGACAAACATTTATCTACAGTACGTGCGTTTTTGTGTATACCTTAACAGGACGGAGGCAGCGTTAGCAGCCTGCGTGGCAACCAGCAGGCAGGAGGAGGAAATGCCAGCTATCACAGCCTCTGAAACTGCCACAAACCCCGGACCACTGGGGAAGAGACGCACGCTTGGGGGCTGCCTACACACACACACACACACACACACACACACACACACACACACACACACACACACACACACAAACAGCACCGTCCCCACACCACCAAAAAATGACAATGCATTTGCTCACACATAAATAAAAGCCACTGCTGAGTTGTAGCTTGGCAGGTAGCAGGTATCAGACAGAGAAAATAAATATCTATGATAAATTCTTCTGGAATCACTGTTGTAAGCAAATAATTAAATATCAAGACAACCTTTTAGGATTTCTTGCTGATACGGGTTTTTGAAATGGATGTCAATAAAGGCCCTTCACAAAGCTGCCAGTCTGTTCTCTGGGCTGGTCTATCTATCGTCCCTTGGCTTTGATGTGCCAATACCTGCAGTGACTGTTTGCTGAGTCGCGACGAGCCTGTCATCCTTCTGTCTCATTCACCTCCACAAAGACACTTACACATACATAATAAACAAATAGTGCTGACCTATTGGTGAAAGATCATCTGAGTTTGTCTCGGGTCCATGCGGCTCCACAACACAACTAGCTTGGTGTTGCCACAACAGTAGTCACGTAGAACATACTAAATAACACATACATGCACATAAAAGGTACACAAAAACTCTTAGACACACACACAGTCAAGGACACCAACACACACAAAAACAGCTACAAACATAAGCAACCACACGCACACATACATCAATAGCCAAATTGGGTTCCTGTGGTCTTCTGTCTCACACACGTCAGGGTTTTTTTTTTAAGCACTTAAAGAACTATAGTCAAACTACTTTTTTAATGTCCCGCTGAGCATTAAGGACACATTCCCCTCACCGTTTGACACCTTTCATGCTGTATCATTGCCATGTAACCAGCTGAACGTTTCATTAAAATTATGTCAACCTCGCAGAAATATGACAGTGTTTTACTGGCGTGATATAAACTCATCTGCGAGCCAGCAGACAGTTAATTCAGAACTAATTAAACTTCCCAGCGCACCATATTTTATGTTTTACTGGAGGACTCTGAATGTGAATATGCCGTTCAGTACATGTACAAACATAAGGTTATAAAGTTGTGCAGAAATCCGGTCATAACTGTGTGTGTGTGTGTGTGATTTTGGGGATGTTACATGCTGAAGATTCACAGCTACATGTTACACTGAGAAGGGTGTGTTGTAGTTAGTTATAACTACTCAAATGCCACAAAATACAAGAAGCCAGTAATGAAATGAATTCATCACAGTCACACAATTAACTGGAAGGTTTTAAAAGGCAATGATTAAGTCACTGGTTTCACAAACATTTGAAGAATGATAAATCATTGACCTGTGGCGTAACTCCAAACTATTGCATGATAATAATGTAAAGTTCAGGGGGCAACAGTTTAAAGTGATGATACACTAATAAACTGTCTCTTCAGCAATAAACACTGCCAAATAAAATGTATTTACTGTGAAGAGTAAACGGGACATTGCTTCTCAAAAGAGTGTGACGTTTTACAATTACTTTCAGCAGCGATATCTAGAAGTGTTAGAATTAGATTAACTGATCATTTTATATATGCAGCAGTGACACTACCTGCATTTAATTCTAAAAGGGCCTTTTGGTGGGATTGACAGCATGGGAAACAGCAGCAGCTAAAAACACCTTAATTAAACCGCAAGTATTTGTATTTGCTGCAGCTGTGTCTACTCTCCTGAGACGTTAGACAATGCTCTGTTGGAAGTGTAGAAAAGCGGAGGTGTAGTGACATCATTTCTCCAAGTGGCTAAAAGTTTTGTAGGGAGTTAAATGTCAAGTGTACTGAAATCATTTTGGCATTTGGACAGCCTTAAAAAAACACACAAAAACAATATTACAGAGAACTCTCACCTTTCCAGTATTTCAGTGAGGAGCAGCAGACCTTGTTTTGGCACATCCAGGTTTGTCAGCCGCAGAGCCTCATTCAGACTGCGCACCAGGGACTCAATACCTAACACACACACACACACACACACACAAACACACACACGTGCTGTGTCAAAGAAATACTTGACTCAGCGTTGCACTTGAGCGGACAGAAAGACTACAAAACACACATTGTTTTATCTTACTCATTGCCAAAGTTACAGGAGTGCTTTGACATCTGCTACACTACGGCGACGCCCTGCATTAAAATGAGTGACATGCTCATAAATGTAATACACAGGCAAAGCACGCATACACAAACAATGTCAAACAAACAGTGGCAGTGGTACATCTTTCTAATTTACTGCTACATAGCATCTGCTGTAGTGATCTCATGTTTATAGTAAACCAGAGCAATAATAGTACGAGCAGTGGTTACACCAGATATCCTGTGTGCTGGGAAATTACGTTTGTGCTGCAAGTGCTCTTCAAATAATTCCTTTAAGGCGGGGTTGATGTGCTGCAGGAGTAAAGAAAGCCACATACAATGATACCTCAAATACATCATCAACTGTAAGAAGGCACACACACACACACACACACACACACACACACACACACACACACACACACACGCGCGCGCGCGCGCGCGCGCACACATACATCTGTGTGTCTGAACAATTTTCATTAACTTTCATTAGGAGTGCACAATAATTACATTTTTGGCTATATTAGCAGCATAGTTTCAGATTTTTTCTTACATTACAAAATCATTATCTATTATGTTGAAATGTTGAAATAACACTGTTCTGTAGTTACCTCTGTTCCTCTAGCTTCTCTATTTGACGGTGGGAGCAGAAGCAAAGGCCTAAAAACTGCAATTTATTACGAGGCAGAGGCAAACTACTCCATTTCCACGGCTCTATTTTCTCATTGGAGCCAATTGTTTGTATATCAGGACATCTCAGAGTGTGTCATGCTTATACAATACTACCACAGCAATCTACCACAGGCTGGAACAGAGGCTGAGTTCCCACAGTTATCTTTTTTTTATTATAAGTTTGCTCTCTGAGGTTTAACCTACGGTCGAGACCATTTCACCAGTGAGAGTTTACTGTTGCTAGAGTATGTATGATGTGTGGTGTAATACAAAATACACTGTTTTTAAGTGTTGTTCTTTTGATTTGAGAAACTCTTGACAACTTTTAGGACAATGGTTCTTTGGATGTTTATTAAAATGTAATCTCTCAGACAAATTACACAATGTAGACTTTACAGTATAAGCTGTCACTTTCCTATCTTTCCTTATTGTCACTAATACTATATGTTGAAGCTCCACAGTGATACCTTCACAAACACACATTAAATACACATGCACACACCAAGAGAGAATCTCTGGAGTTTTTTTTAATGTTATGTCTGTGCTCTCACCGTAGACAGAGTGACACTGGGAGAAGAAGAGTGGGTCTTCCGTCAGTAACACCAAACAGCTGTAGACAGACCACAGCAGCACTTCACTACTACTACTGGCCAGACGGTCAAACAAAAACTCTATAAAGAGAGATGGAGAGAACCAGTGTGAGAGGCCAAATAAATACAGCACAGAGTACACCATAATGTTTGCAGTAATGTGAAAAAGAGAAACACACCAGAGAAAATAGGGAACAGTATCTCTTCATCATTATACCTCTTGTAAAAAATTATATTCCCATGTAAATTTTGTATATAATCAACAAACTATAGTAATACACTTTATTTTAGAAAGCACCATAACATTGTGAAGTTGTAGGATGGGAGAATAACACAAATGGAATCACAACAGTGGCAAAGAAACAGATATAAGGAGGAGAAAGTAACAACGACAGACAAGAAGCAAGACAAATATAAAGACAGACAGCAAGAGAAATAACACATTTAGACCAAAGAGACAAAGAGTCAAAAGGGAACGAAGAAGAAGGCAGAGGAAATTATTTGTAGGAGACAAATCGAAGAAGGCATCTATAGCAAGCACAGCCACTCTGTTTGTGTCTCTAGTGTGTGCATATCACCAGGTACGTCAGCTTTGATGAAAGGAGCGCTGTATTGACTGGGAGAATGAACCAGGATGGCTGCGATACACTTAGAGCTGGCCACCTGCAACGTCTCATCCCCGCTCAGCAGCAACTGGAAAACACATTTCATTGGCTTTATTAGAAACCACCAATCAATTGAAGACACAGAGCATAGTCTGCAGGGCTTCTGCAGTGTTTATAGACTTTTAAAAGGTACATAAAGAATAGTTTTTGTAACACTGCCAGGTTGCTGATGACAGTGTGAGAGGAAGCACTTTTTTTTTTCTCCCCTGGCCACGGTCTGGCTCTCATCTTCAGTACGCTGTCTATCCTCTTAGCAGCAGTTAGTTTATGAAAGTGTCAAAGGCTGTCAAATATCAGCCCCATGCACCTATTTTGTAAATTTGTTCACCTTTGATAAATCTCAGTGTCGTTAAGGAATGGTTTAAATGGATTAACTGTATCAGTGGAGCTTTGGTCAACATAGTTATAACACCCTAGTGCATTTGTTGTAACTGTGGTCCGCCCTAGTTTGAAGTTAACTGCTGTGAAAATTAATTAATTGGTTCCTTATTTATTTTATTTTATTTTCCCTTCTTATAATATGCCACTCTAGAATTGGGTGATGCTTAAATGTTAACAATGTAATTATAAGTGATGATATAACATTACCAATCAGTTTAGTGTTTAGTAAGTAAGCTTATCTTTCTATTAAATAATTTATTAAGGTAAACTTATGCTGAAGTGACCCCTGAGATAAACATGGATCAAATTGTTACATAGTTACATAGTTGAGGCCGGCTGTGGCTCAGGGGAGAGTCACTAATCAGAACAGACGTTCGATCCCCGACTCCTCCTGTCAGCATGTGGAAATGTCTTTAGGCAAATTATTGGACCCCATATTGCTGCCGATGGTTGTGGCAGCACCTTGTGTGGTAGTTTACTGCCATTGGTGTGTAAGTGTATGTGAATGGGTGAGTGAGCTCAAAAAAACATATTGAAGTGGATAAAAATGCCATTTCCATAATAAAATCATGAACCTTAGGCAGACTTAATGCACGGTATGTGATGTTAAGAATTAGTATCAATAATAAATAAATCAAGTACTGTTCTGTATGTTATACTATATTCTACTGTGAATCAGATTAAAGCAATTAGAGTTTGTCTGATTTGTTTCCTTATTTAGTCTTAGTAGCTCTGTTGATGCTATTTTGGCTTTTCAATTCCAACAAAACTTGTGTCATGTTTTTTTGTCTCATTTTGCCCTCCAAGTACTCTGCAGTTTTCATACTGTTATGCGTGATTAAAAACAAAAATATTTGTGAGGATGAATCATAATAATAGCACGTAAATTGTGTTTTGGTAGAGCATTTATCAGATTTGAATGATTATTTGGTTAGATGGAGACTCAACACACACTGGTGATCTACAAAAAAAGAAAGGCACTAACGTCATGAGCTGTGCTGTAGTGTGAGTCATCACTGAGAAAATCTAACTAGCTATAATCTACACATTGATTTCCCAGACATGAAGCACAAATATTTGCCCAGGGTAAAACCCCTCTGAATCCCTATTCAAAGACACATTAATCCAGGATTAGAACGTTGTGTTATGATTATCCTCAGTGTCAGAATGTGGGTCTTGGGGGTGGGAGCAGGATGTTTGGACAGAGACCTTTTTCAAAATGAGAGGCAGAGGGCAGTGGTCAGGGGACTGTTGCTCTTGGTTTTGGCTGAGGATCTGACTGTTGTTGATCTGGTTCTCATCGCACAGGATCTGATTGCCTGGGCTGTTCATCAGAACTGACACTGCCTCTCCCAGTTGCACCAGCAGCCACAGCAGGCCTGACAGACAAAGACAGATACTTATACTGTGAAACATCCCACAAATCAAACATTAACATCCTAACATGTTAACCACAAGGTTTTAGACGAAAAGCTTGAGACACTGAACATGTAACAAACATCAATAATAAGGTCTCAAAACTCATGCTACCACTCAGATGAGCATGGAAACACGAGTCAACTAAAGCCCTCCAGCTGATGTAAGTTAACACAAACATATTAAGACAAAGACATACATAGATGAGAAGTCAAACACAATGCGATTAACGGTTATGTAATTAGGAATTAAATGCTAAAGAGTTGCATGTATTTTCTCATCCTTTGCAGCCATCCTGGCAACAAAGTATTTGCTCCACTAAACGAAGGAATCTCTGTATGCATGCGTGTCCATCACTTATCTCTTGAACCATTCATCTGATCAACTCCACACTTAATGGGTTTATGGCTGGGGAGCCATGGGAGTATAGTGCCGAATTAGGTGCACACCTGATACGTTTAAAATAAACACACTTTGAATGTTGATCAGTGAGTGGCTCCACTCTGTGGACTCGTGCATGTCAGGGTGAGACCACAAACAAGACGAGGTGTGACACGAGTGAGATAAAAATGCTCTAAAAGGGAGAAAAGTATACAGAGCTTTTAATCAAGAATAATCACTCTTTCCCAGTGTCTTAACAGGAAGTGTAGTGTTTGCAGCACATTTAGCAGATCAGCAGTAGGCCTGTCACAACAACTACTTTGTTAGATGATATATTGTATGTATATAATTGTAATAATCGCGATAAACAATATTATTGTCACTTGAAAGATCATTTTATACCACTGATATAATGATAATATAATAGCATAATAATACAAGGGGGCCAGGGGGTGGGATTAGAGAGTGGGCACTAAACTTCTGTAAAAACACAGACTGCCATTATGGGCCAGGACAGAGTTATTTACCTTTAATTCCATATTAGCGGTGCCACTCGTTTCTACAGTCTCCACTCAGGACGTACACAGTGAGGAATGGAGGACACTACTCTATTAACCAATATGACCTGAATATCCTCTTAGCTGCAAATGTGAAGTGTGGTAATATTGAGGTCAAAAAAATGATTAAGGTCATGTCCATGTATCATATGTTATGTCTATATATAAACATGATGATGTTGATAATAACGTTATTGTAATAATTTCGACAGGCCTAATCAGCAGCAGCAGTGTCTACACAGGAGGCATTCATGTACATTGTTCAGTGTAGGTCACCCGCGTTTTGGAAGTTCTCGGAGCCAAACCAACAATGACTGTAGTAAAAAGGAGCAAAGACTTCCATTTCCAGGCAATTCAAAACCAGTTTGTCTTTTATGTTCAGAGACTGTGGCGATTGTGGAGTGCCACTACGGGACACGTTGAATATTAATAAACTTTGAATAAACAGGCAAACAGTGAGCCACTCAGCTCTGTGTCTGAGTGCAGCGGGGGCTGTTTGATATTAACACCAACACATCACAGCGGGCTTCTGGGCTCTGACTTGCTGAGCGGGACAAAGGCACACACCCCGCACGGTTGCCTTACAGAGAAGAGCGAGTGGACACGTGAGGAAAAAAAACAGTGGTGGAGGCAGTAAAACTAGCCAAAAAGAGCACAGACACGTTTGATTGGCAGCAGAATCAACCAATGGAAGGCCATAAACTGCTTTTACGGTTCAACCTCTGTTTCCTTTCACTGGTGAAGATTCTGTCTGGATTTAAACCATTTCATTTATTAATTCTTTATCGTTTTAATTGATATGTGTCAATTAGTAGATACATGGGCAGTTCTAGAGAAACAATAAACTATCAGGCCAGTCTGAACAGGCATGTTTTGAACGGGCACTGCACCAGTAAAACACAAATACAAGAAATCATTTTTAAACATGAGGTTAAGAATATTTTCTTTTCATGGAAAAATATAAAATATAAAACACCCTGTAAACAATTCATCACTCAAGAAGAAGAATGATAATGTTGCTGCTCTCTCCCATGATGGTCAGGGTAAGCTTATTGAAGGACACGTTCACAATTTTTTAAATCTCTCTGAAAACAGTATCAAGGTAACCAAATGAACATTGAAATAAGTTTTTCTTGCCATAATAATCCCCCCTGTTCATACTGACCATTTGAAGATCTGTTCATTATGCATGTCACGGTACAGATGTGGTTCAGCAGCAGATGACGGCCAAACTTGAAAAGTCTATCTGATAATGTAGGCTAGAGCTACATTAATTCACTGTAACACACATGTGTAATCATAATGTGTGTTCTGTTGCTGACAAAATGAAGAGGCAAACACAGATAGTATCATTGAGTTGTTTAAAGTCATTTGCTTAAAGTCATTTGCAAGCCTAATCTAGACAAAAAGACTAGATGTTATTCTGAGAAATGCTAAAATGCCGATACATTCAAAGATACTTGCTAAATGCTGCATCCACTCTGTTGCTATGATGTACAAAAAAAGAACTACATGAATCACAAGGGACTTTCCATGCAGTACTAACTGACAGCTGGCTGTTTAAGATAAGTGTAAGGCCACTGTCAAAAAAACAAAAATCCAAGTTGAACCCACTAAAATCTGTTGGATTCAGATTTGATGGTGCGTCTGTTATTGCTGGACACAGGAGCAACTTTATCAATGTAATCTACATGCACTGTCACTCTCATAGACTGAACCCAGTTCTGACAGTTGTGGCATGGACATCAGCTGATGCATCACCTCTCTTTGATCATGTGGTATTGAATGGCACACTCATTCCCTCGATGCACAAAGAGAAATGTACCCAGACCGGAGGTTGCAAAGGGGCAGAAAATTTCCGAAGAATTTCCGGAAACTTTCAATGAGAAGTTAAGCTGGGGAAAATATGGAAATATGGAAAATGTTAAGAGACATATGGACAATCAATAAAATAATCTGATAGATAAAATCTCATAAATAAATTCCAATAAATAAATCCTCTAAAATGTTTTTAAAAATCCTCTAAAACTATATCAACTGTACACAAACATAAATATAAACATTTTGTTTTGTCATAAGCAGACATGCATGAAAACTTATACTTTAAAAAACGATATTTTGACTGTTGTGTGATTTGGAACTTTAATCAATTCTTTCATTGAACAACAAAAACATGAAGGTGGAGCAAAAGAAACATATTCCCTATGAACCCCATACATTTAGCATATCTGATTAAACACATTTTGATTTAATATTTGCAAGTTAAACATAATAACATAGATCAAATATATTTACCCCACTAATATCATCAAAACTTACTTGACTTTATGTAGTCCTTGGGTTCAAATGTGTGGCTTCAATAGTCCAGGGTTCTAGAAATCATGTGTGCATGTGATGGAGGAATGCACTGTGCATGTAGGGGGTGTGGCCCTGCAGTAAGTATTGTGCAATGTGCATGTGATTGAGGAATAGGGTATATATTCAACTGTATTTGCATTAAATCTGGTTGTTTTTAACCAAGATTATGCTACCAGATGTTTTTTACTAACTACATTTAAGTTCCCTGTTATGGGCTAACATGCAATTTTGTAAATTCTCAGTTTATTTCTGTCAGTGATGGGAATAACGGCGTTATAAATAAACGGCGTTACTAACGGCGTTACTTTTTTTAAGTAACGAGTAATCAAATTAATCACTGTTCCCCCCGTTACAATCCGTTACCGTTACTGCCCCCCAAAAATGTGACGTTACTTCTTCAGACCTCACTGAAGCGGTTTTCACCCGAACAGGCGCTCTCCGCTCTCCGTCTCTCTGTCTCCCTGCCAAAGAGTGGCTGCACTTAGAGGCAAAACCAAAGACAGAGTAGGACGCAAATGAGACACAATCTCCTGGAATCTGGATCGAGTGAGCAAGAGTGCGCTGTAGAGAGTGACTGCGTGTATGTGTGTGTGTGTGTGTGTGTGACTATCAATGCAGCGCGTGTGAGAGCAAAACGTTCCTGATAGCTTTTTTGAGGAATAAAATTCAATATAATTTTGAATGTGTTTTGGGCCAGTTGTTGTTGATTGGGGCAGCCAAGTAATTTGACGTATTTGAACAATTTCTTAAAAAGTAACTTACTTTTCCTGGTAATTAATTACTTTGACATTGATGTAACTCAGTTACTAACTCAGTTACTTTTTTGGAGAAGTAATGAGTTACTATAATTAATTACTTTTTCAAAGTAATGTGCCCAACACTGATTTCTGTTAATTCCCATTTATTCCCGTTTATTCCCGTTAATTCCCATGGAAAGTTTCTTGCTGGAATTGCTGGTCAGCTTGACCGACAGCAGGACAGAGTCAGAGCTTCAAAACCTAAAAGTCTTAATGTGACATATGCAATGAGGACGTCTTCCTTCATGTTCCTTGCATCTTAAAAGCACTGACTGCACCCTCTACCAATGACATCATGTAGGCTACAGCGTACAGCGTGTCTTCTCCAGCTTAAAGGGAATTTTAAAAAACTTTTCTGTGCTCACCACTCACCTCATCTCATCCTGTCTGTTAACGTTTGAGAGATCTTACAGCAACTCTCGACTAAGAAATTATTAACATATCCAAAAGCAAACCCTTCCAACTATTTCTGTAGGCACAAACACAGATGCGAGATGAGAAACACAGATAAGACTTGTTGACAACACTAATGACATAGTAAAAAAAACATGATTTTTTTTCTCTCTTTTAGTCCTTGCAACCTTCTTCCTCTGTTGTTTTTGTGACCCGGGATGTTATTAATGTTAGCTTAAAACACGGCAAAGCCTTGACAGAAATGATTTTACAAAACTCTAAAGAAAATGTTTTAATGTTCTGCTACTGAAATGATTTTCAAACTATTCAATGTTTTTTTTGTGATGTAAATACTGATGGATGCCATGTGTTGCAGCGTGTGACTTATTTTAACTTTGGGGTATCAGTTAGTGAGGTTGCGTGTGTGTGTGTAGGAGGAGAGCTGGTGGATGGGTGTTCAGAGCATGTGAGTGTGGTTCATGGTTTGTTAGTCTATACTGAGCCTGGATTTCTCCTGTTGTTTATGAGATATCTTATATAAAAAAACAAAAAACAAAACATAAGTCAAAGAAAAAAAATCAATGTGTTTATGAGAACTGTGAATAAATACGTCACCTGTAATTAAAGGATTTGGTTTTTCATGCCTTGTTATTCAGGCTTTTGCTCTGCGTTCTATGTTGCTTATTGTAACACGTCAGTTTCCAGCTGTGTGAAATGCATGTATCAGCAGTTTAGAGCGTGGATGCAGTCTAATTTCAATGCAAATGCATTTCCTATTGAGACTAGAAGAAACTTAGAAAACTATGTAGGCAAGACGAGAGGTAGAGCTGAAAATTCCTGCCTAATTCGATTGTCTTTATATTGCCATGGAAGTATAGACTGCTTGTGTTGAGGCAAGCTCGTGAATTGACAGTGAAATGCTCTCTCTCTGGCTAAAAGTCAGTCTAGCTCACCCGGCAGTCCTCTTAGTCTCTCTCTCTCTCTCTCTCTTTCTCTGTGTGCGATCAAATTAAACAAATAACAATCCAGCCAGATCATCCAAGATATCCAAGATGATTTTTCCTTAAATAGAATTAAAATGTCAGTGTCTAAATGAATGTACTGGTCACAATCCACGGCAAAAAATAAACATGATAGATAAGATGCTAGGCTTTTATTTTTGCACGATTTGAAAATATACCCACGTTTGCTGCTTGTAATAAATACAAACTGTTGCAGGTAAACAATGCACTGTATCAGCATTGGAAATCTGTTATCGAAAAAGATTTAAAGAGTATCATAATCAATCACACACGCTAGTCACATTACACAGCATGATTTGAGTCATTTCTGTTGTAGCGAGACTACCAGCTGGAAACCATAAAAGGGAGACAAACAGTATAAACATCTGTAATTAAAAGGCCAAGCCAAAATGACTTTCCCATGCAAAATTCAAATTCTGGCACAGTGCCTGCGTTACAGTCTTTGCTCTTTTTGTTAGTATACTTCTACCGCAGCTCAACAAGGAAAAACAAAGAGGGAATTTGATGCTAAAAAGACTGTAAATGTGGGAGATATCCACTCAATATGACTAACTCAGACTGCTGAAGCCTCATATAAGCTTCACATCAACTTTTAAATGAATGTGTGGACACAATGTAGATTTTAGCCCCCATCACTTACACTGAAAGACTATTTAAAGGGGATCTTTTAATAGACAGTATGAACAAGAGGAATGATTTTAGCAAGGAAAACCTCATATGGACACCTGACTGTTAAGATTTTATCAATTCAGAATTACACAACAGCTCAAATGCAACTACTCTAAATTGACGTAAACCAACCTTGCACCTCTATTCCGCACTGCATCCCACTTCTCTACCAAGCACAGAAAGAGAAGTCAATATACTGATGTAACAATTTCACATTTCTAGAAGATAATGACCCCATTTCCTTATTTCTGTGTTGTGGTTATCACCACGGCGCACGCTGGCAAGCATATTATCCGCATAACTCCAAACTTCTGCAAGATAGCAACAGTCTTTCATCTCAGTATAATCCCTTCTCTTCACCCTTGAGTAGATTTTGGATCTTCATTGAGAAAGATGATGATGTAAATATTAGTACTGCTCTATTTCATCATTTATAACCTCTACCAACTAGTGCAGGCTTCTTGTGATGAGACAGTGGCAAAATTACATTGTTCTGACAATTTCTTAAAGTGAATATTTGCCGGCCACGCTACAAAGTATTTTACTCATCTTTTGAGCCCACACTCTAATTGTACTCAGACTGTGACCAATACAGTTGTTTTTGTGCTCAATTTTAATAGCGCCCTCGCCTTATCTGTGCCAGCTAATTGTATTTCTCATACTTTGCCTTAGCTAAGCCTACTGTACCCAGCAACTTCAAACCTTTAGATGATAGCAGCTCAATCTCACTTAGTCTATCTAGAGATGAATAAATCTAAATGGGGCCGATAATAGATGCAATTTTTCATCCAGACGACTAATGGAGCTATAAAGAATACTTATCTACAGCTTTTTTGAAAAAAGACACTTTCTCCAGAGTGACAAAGCAGACTGAAATGTCACTGAAGTCACTCGACACACAGGCATGTCACTATTCTCTCTTCATTTCTATCTAAATGTATTGTGTGTTTCCCACTGCTTGTTATGATGAGGGGAGGGGCTGTTTTTATGAAAGTTACAGTAAAGTTACCTTTACCTAGAAGAAGAGTAAAATAAACTATAGGTGTTTCTCTCACCGACACAGCTGCTGATGAGCGGGGGGGAGCTGGCTTTGGACAAGGTCTGCAGCAACAGGATACACACTCTGTCCCTGATGGCACCGGGCAGGGACTGGACTGCCGATCCCCCAGCTGCCCTGAACAGCTTGAGCCACACAGAGAGGATTGAAGCCTTCAGCCCTTCATCTGGGTACAGCAGGGCTGAGCATAGGTGCTCCAGCAAGGGCGCTGGTGGACAGGGATGAGAGACAGATGAATAAACACATGTACAAACAGAGGATTGAGACAGATTAGAAGACGAGGATACATACAGTACAGTACATGCAACAGCGAGACTTCTCACTGGCACCATAAATAGAGACCACACATCCATCTTGTACTGGCCTCCCTCCGCTGGTTACCCGTGAAAAATAGGACTGATTTTATGGTTCTTTTATTTGTTTTCAAAGGTCTGAATGGTTTGGCACCAGCCTACATCTCTGATCTCCTCCGTCCATAATCTACATCCAAACCCGTCAGATCCTCTAATCCGTTACTTCTCTCTGTTCCACATTCCTCGTAAAAACCAGAGGGTGATTTCTTTTTCCATTGCTGCTCCCTGACTGTGGAACTGTTCGCCCCTCACTGTCAGATCTTCCCCATTTATCACAACTTTGAAATCCCAGCTAAAGAACCTATTGCTTTATAGCATATTAAAAAGGTTCATTTTGTCTATTACAATTCATGTATACATATGTATGATTGAATGTTGTGTATGTTTAACTGTATTTTACATTTTTCTATAAAGCACTGTCAACTTCCTGTTGTTTTTAAATGTGCTCTATATAAATTAATCTGACTAGACATGATCGTGTAGGGAAATGGGTAGATGCAACCACAACCATTTAATATCTTCTACATGTGAATTGAAGTTTATTTGATCTAACCATGAGTCTTAAGATATATACCCATATGATCACATTTTCAACAAAGAGCTCCTGAGATAAAAATGACACTTGACATAGACAAAGATACTCAGAGGAGAGGTTGAGGTTATATATGTATATATTGCAAGAGAAGCATAGATAAACAGACAACAATGCGGGCAGCGAGATGTCAACATGGAAGAGAAGCAAACCACTGGGAACAAAGTACAGCTATGTTTTACCATAACAACCTCTTAAGATATGACAGACACCACTAGAGGAAATGTCATCACGAAGATGAAAGGTTTAGAGATGTGTTATTGTGGAAAGAGCACATTAAAATGGCAGGCAGGAGAGAGACTTCAGGAGATTTAAAAAAAGAAAAAAAACATATACAGTAGGAGTAGGACGGAAGTCATCAGGCAGGAGCTAGAAACTCCCAGGCAGGCTGTCTGACAAGAGAGAATATGATACAGATTCACAGGCAGGGGAAAAGACAGAAAGACACACATGGAGAGTGTGATAGTGCTAAAGAGAGAAATAAAAACCGACAGGTAGAGGTAGAAAAGCTGAGTTAGTGAAAAAGGGAAAGCCAGAGGGTGAGAGGGTAAAAGAAAGATACAGGCAGGGAGAGCCATGCACATACTAAGAGTCACAGAGGGAAGGAGACAGAGTCAGAAGCAGAAAAAGATGAGTAGAGAGATGAATTACAGATACGTACACAGAGTGACATAAATTGCATATGGTATTTCTGTGCCTTTAAACTGCTCCATCATACACCAGTGAAAACATAGAATTAGTCTGTGTGGCATCCCTTCAAATGCCCAAACGCTGTACTAATTAAATGTATGTAGTGAATCTCCAAGACAAAAAAGAGGTGAAATGTGGAAATATGTGGGGACTTTTTTGAGGAAATTTGGTGTTACAAAGAGGCTTTGCCATTAGTAGAACTGTAGCTCTTCCCATTGGCTTAATATATTCAGACACATTTGCCACTTCGTGAATACCCACTAACTCTTCACAGCTACATTTACAGAGGACCTTACAGCAAATCAAGATTATAAAATAATGCTGTTGCAAATACGTGTAAATGTAAATAAATAGCCAAATAACATGGAGTGGCAAAACTATGTGTATGAGTGTGTATGTACTGGTAGAGCACTTTTCTGCCCACACAATACAGACCATCTCAAATGATTGACCATGAGAAATAGAAAAAGTCAAAGGAAAGGCCTGTAGTGATAGTTTCATACAAGGATAGATATACTGGCACAGTAGAGGGCAAAAGGTATTTAAAAAATCAGGTTACGTATGATCAAGTAGACTAAAACAATAGGGTACACAGGTGAGCGAGACAGAGAGAGGGAGAACCAACAAAGACAGCAAAGAGAAGCAGAGAAATAAGCTATAAAAGAGCGAATTTGAGAACAGAGGGATAAACAGTGTGAAAAGTGCAGGGCAGTGCTGGAGGTGGAAGGAGACAGAGGAACAGAGACCCAGCGAGTACAGAAGAGGAAAAGATATGACAGAGTAGGAGAGCCGAGCCCAAGCTCAGCTGCTCTGTGAAGCAGATCAAAACCCATGTGAGGTAGGAGAGGCTCCCAGACATGTTTGATTAAACCAAAATATATGAGGCGGCCAAGATGAGAGCCAGGCATAAAGAGGGAGGAAGAGAGTGAAAAAGGAGGAGGGAGGAGGGAGATAAGACCTCCGCAGACAGAGGAGGGAAATGAAAAGAACACAAGGAAGAAAAAAGAGAGAAGGGGATGGGGAGTTTGCAATTTATGAGTGCGGAAGGATGGGTGGGAAATAAAAAGCTTTATTGTTGTTTAACAAAATGTTTTATGATGTACACAAACCAACACAGAGTCAGACACACAGAGAACTGACAAAAAAAGGAGTCAACTGTTTTTTTCTTTGACAGAGAAAACCAAAGGTTCATTTCTGTTTGCCTTGTTTATGGTTTTGCACCCTGCTGTGATGCTGTGCACTCTGAACTCCGACTCTCTGTTTGCTTTGTGATCTTTTTTACACTATTCCTCTGTTGTTTTGCACCCGTTGTTTCACCCTGCTTAACTACCCTTCTCTACTTAGCTCAAACGCTTTTTTTACGCTCCCAGCTTCCATTGCTCCCACATACAAAAATGTACTTGTTTGAGCCAGGCAAATAAATCCCACCCAACCCAAAAATATCTGTGTATAAATAAATATATGTAACTTCATTTTAAATGTCTGCAGAAATTGCATTCTACAAGTGCAGACTAAACCTTGAAATGGTGAATTAATGTGTAGTGATATTAGAAATTACATCCTTAATCACTCTTAATGCCAGCTTCAAATTCTCAACCTGTAAGAGACACTGCAGCTTGCACCATTGTCCTTTCCTTATCGTCTTTATCTTTGCCTGTCTCGCTATTTTCCTATCTCATTAATGCTTCATCTTCCCTCCTTGCTTCCTTTTTTAAAATCCTGTATCCACTCCTCAGTTAGGACCTAAGGGAGTACAACACCAGCAGTGCAAAAATGATAGGAGGGAGCGTGAAAAGAGAGGCAGGCACAGACAGAAACGGAGAGATTAAGAGAAAGACAGAGAGAAAGAGAGAGAGAGAGAGAGAGAGAGAGACAGAGAGAGAGAGAGAGAGAGAGAGAGAGACAGAGAGACAGAGAGACAGAGAGAGAGATATTCAAGCAGAGAAAAGTGAAGCGGTGAAAAAAACAGTGGTTAATCAGTTAGATAGGCAGACAGCGAGAGAGAGAGAGACAGAGAGAGAGTGAGAGAGAGAGAGAGAGAGAGAGAGAGAGAGAGAGAGAGAGAGAGAGAGAGAGAGAGAGAGAGAGAGAGAGAGAGAGTGAAATGTGTCGGGTGCTCTGGGCTCATGTTGTCATTGCGGTGCTGTTGTCGTTAGTCCAAACAACCCCACAGAGACATGTTGAGTGACAGGCCGCAGACAGGCACACACCGTCAATAGTGGCAGCCCGCACCTTGCATCAGCATCGCAACCACCCACCACTACCTGCAGCTGCTCAGGGGACCTTGTAAAACTCATGAAAATACATGGGAGGTGAACACACCAAGCATAGAAAATACATGGGAGGTGAACACACCAAGCATAGTAAAATAACGATGAAGTCCGTATATATGACAAAAGGCTCACATTCACTCTTGCCTGTAAAGCAAAGCACTCAGGCGTTACACAAACGTAGTACAACACACACACAAATGCTTTATGCTGATTAACAGTGCCCATTAAACAGAGGGGAGTAATGGTTCAGTGAGTACAGACATCATACAGTGGGTTGTAGCAGAGATTATATCTGTGCAGTTTGTCTGGGAGGGGGTGGTGAGGTGCATTATCGTTCTGCTACACAACACCACATCTGCAGAATTGTATACAATACAGTATACAGTATATCTACCTAAATGGGGTTTTACAGGGGGAAAGGCTGTTTATTTTCAGCATGATCTGGCAGAGAATTGGCCTCGCAGAGAGAATTTCAAGTATGGACGAGGCATGTTTATCTCAGTGCAGCTGGAGCATAATTGAAAAGGTCGTAACGGCGACAGAGATTGGATTTAGAAAGTTCAGAGGAATGGATATGGAAAATACAGTTTTGTGACTTTTTCATATTTCTCTAAGGAGTGAGAGTGGAATAGGGTACAGCGCTTGGAAGATTATTTCAAAAGTGGACGCGGTGCAACTATTTCTACACATTCAGGACATAAATGAAAAAGGTCATAATAGGCTGTGAACAGGCAAGGCTGATAATTATTTTTTCATCATTCTTTTTCATTTGAGGTGAGCTTTAAAATTGCGAGTATATTCCTGGATCTCAGCTTCCGAGATGAACTGTCTCTGAGTCTGTATCGCTTTAATTTATTATTCAGGGTTGTTTTTTTTTCAGATGGCACAATCAAAACAGACATGGGAGATGTGGCGGCAAGATGAGCCATCTGAGATCTGACCTGATCCTGTCTCACTCTTTTTGTGGATACTCTATTCACTCCCAAAGGAGAATCTATCACTTTGCCTGAAGGTCAGAGGTCAGGTGCTGCTATGGAACAACAATCTTACTGCTAATAAGAAGACACTTCAGCAGGAAACAGTGGTTTGGACCTAAGTCTTCAGTTCACAGTCAATCTCCCCATTTAATTCATCCCCTTTTTAATCAGTATTAAAAATGTTTTATGCAAGTGCATTTTCTGCATGTGTGCAAGACCAGAGAGTTGAGCAAGGCTAAGAGTCTACAGCCATGATAGAGGCTCAGTGATGGCTAATTAAGCTCAGCTAACTGCTAACAACAGCATGCTAACATTCTCACAATGAGCAATGCTGGCATCCTCTTAATTTAACATGTTTGTACTAAAACACAAAGTACAGTTGGGGGTGATGAGAATGTCATTAGTTCTGTAGATATGTAGTCACAAACTAAAGTATCTGGTAAAAACTAAATGGTATTATGTGATGATGGCCCAAATGAAAAGTGAAAGGATCAAAAATATGACAATTCATACTGTAGCAAATTTAATGACACTCTATCCCATAGTTGTTAAGATATTTAATTTCAGCTTCTCTAACATGAATGTGTAAAATCTTATGGTAATCTGACTGATAGATCGTGAGTTGTTTCATCCTGGACCGACCAGCCAACCGATCAACAGAGAATTGCTGCTAGCACGGCTAAAAAGAGGCTAATTTGGAGTCAACTCTCATAGCCTACTTATGAAGTGTACAAACCCAATTCGCCATTACTTGCAACTGTCTTATTGCTGGAGTAGCACAAAGCACCATTAGCTTACATGGACTCTTTCTTCAGTGAACCACAATCCTATCACTTCTGTTGAGGACTGCCCTGTTTTTTTCCATTTAAAAAAAAAGAAATTAAAAACAGATGAAAGCTAACAGGAGAGATATTACCTGCGCTCCTACAAAGCAATAATGACACCAAAGTTGAATCTTGTCTTTTAAAACAGCGGTTATTGGTGCATCATATGTTGTTATGGACTGTAGGTGTGAGATGTGACTTGGTGTCTGTTGCAGGGTCTCACCGAACTGAGTCACCAGGATATGGGCCACGTTGGGGACTGCTTCCACCAGGCTCCCCAAGAAGTTGAATGTGGGCAGGGAACCCTTCACACTAAGCTGGTCACTCAGCTAGACAGAGAATGCACAACATTGACATCAATAAACAATGAAATAAAACATGTCTGGAGGAAAAAGTCGCTGAATCAAAAGCTTTAGGTCCCATCCCTCCATGGCACAAGATCAAGAAGATTTCAGATACACTATAAAGATTAAGTCTATGATAATGTAGGCAGTAATTAGAAAGTAATAAATGAAGAAAACTGTAAGACAAAATATAAAATAGACTACACTAACTAATACTCCAGAGCCTCTTATATAATTCATTCTTTTTCCAGCACTCATTCAAACTGCAATAAATCTCTGTATTCTCAACAGGTTGTTTTTAAACACCTTTTCTTTGAAAGACGTCTAATCAGGTTGTATTCTAGTCATTTAAATGAAACCTGTCTGCACCACTACTTGATGTTCTACCTTTCTGTCATCATCAGTACAAACAGCTCTACCATTTTCCACCTGCAGCGCCGGCTGCTGAATGAGGCTTTTCCACTACTGCCTACCCCCCACCCTCCAAAGGTGAAACAACAGCAGAAAGAGGGAGATGAGCACACAGTGTGTTTACCAAACAAGTGCGGGAGGATATGCTGTTGGTTATACAAGCGCTGTTAAATATTGTAAGATGTTGAGCATGTTCCTGTGCTTGCATGCGTAAATGAGCAGATGTGTCTCTGTATATGTCTGTAAGTGTGTTTGTCTCACCTGTTTGTGAATCTCGTCCAAAACAAAGCGAAATGACAGCTCGCTCTGAAGCTCTAAAAGCAGCTGAACCAGTACTGACACACACACACAGGCACACACATACCAAACAGAAAACATGGAGAAACATTCATTAAATAGACATAACAGAAAAGTACAGTTTCCCACCAACAGTTCAGGGTTTTTATTAATCCAATATTGATGGTTTAAAGTTGTAACTTTTTGTATCTTGTGAGTGACAGTGATTGCATGAGGTACCTTAATGATTCTTGATCTAATACCATTGTATGTTATTAATATGCATATCAAGGTATGCTACCAATTAGGGCCAAAATGATTAGTCAATGAATCATTTAGTCAACTGACATCTTGATTGATTAATCAGTTAGGTATAAAAGCCAAATATTTGAATTTGGCTTTCTTAATTACAATTAATCGTAAAGAAGCAATCTGAATATTTCAGTTTGTAAATCAGGGCAACTGTGTTGAACATTTCACTGACATTTAGTGTGACCAAACGATAAGAATCAAGATAAGATTCATCGATAGTGAGAGTAATCATTAGTTGCAGCCCTACAATGACTATGCAACTATACATCCCAGCTACAGCCAAAGCTCTCATTCATCGTTGGCTGCTTTATATGACTGCTTTGTTGATGTGAGAAAAATTCTGGGACACTCTTGGCTTTCTTTCTCCTCACACACACACAATATTATGACTGCATTATTTATAGGGCTCAAATGAGTTTCAAATTGTGATCTCCACACATTCTCTGTGCAAAGAGCAATAGCAGTGTCAAATTCAAAGCACTCTACCAACTGTTACAGCAAAGTGGTCCCTACGGCATTTTAAGACAGCTACCATAAAATCACTGTCATTTGCATTTACCAAAACATTCTGCATATTAAAAGAAACTGTTGATGCGAGACAAATCTGTCTGAGCACTAAAAATTGTTCTTTCGTTGAGAAGCCGACAGGATGATTTGGAAAAAACCTATGTGTAGCAGTCTAAAATTACCTTTAAATACAAAGAGAAAGTGGTACTTGGGTGTAGCAGTGAAAGAATATCAACATGTGAAATGGGATCAAAGATTAAAAACACTGTTAAATTTAGAAAGCGGTGCAGTGGCATCAATGCAGGGTCACTGTAGTTACTGTAGTTACCAGCAACAGCAGAGTCACATTGAGAGTTTCTGTCCAAGTGTCTCTGAGAAAAGACTGAATCATAGCCTGTGTGTGTGTGTGTGTGTGTGTGTGTGTGTGTGTGTGTGTGTGTGTGTGTGTGTGTGTGTGTGTGTGTGTGTGTGTCTGTGTCTGTCTGTGTGTGTGTGCACTCTCACACAGTCTGCATGATAACAACTACCTGGAAAGTAGGAGTCAGAGTTAGTTTAATGTGAGCAGGGTGTGAGAGTGTACATATGCACACACACACACACACACACACACACACACACACACACACACACACACACACACACACACACACACACACACACACACACACACACACACACACACACACACACACAATCCAAAGAACAAAGAGGCATCTCTCACCTTGGTCAACCTTTTCCAGAGTGGCTGGGTCCTCCACAGTCTGAAGCATGCCTGGGGACATGAACAGTAATGACAGGCCGCATTTTAAAAAACGTACTTCACAACGCCATTGCAAGGGATGAAAGAAAAAGAAAGACAGACAATGAATATTCAAACATGAAAAGGGGAGAAAGTAGGTTTCAAAGTGCGCTTGCTTAGTAGAGGATAAAAGGTAGAAAGATTTAAAATGGGGATTTATGTTGTTATGTGTTTAAGTCAAATTGATCACAGTGTACAAGTTGTACTTAAATGGAGACACCGTGTCCTGAAGAAACTTTGTAAGAAATGACACAGATTCTGTGGCTGTATCCATAAAAACTATTGTTGAAACACGTACAAAAACACAATGTGCCTCATGCAAAAACATTTTCATGACCTTATCCTTGTGTGGTTTGCCTGAACAAGTGTTCAAAGTCAAAGTCAAACTCATAACAGAAAAACTTGTTGTAAATTGCTCATTTCAGCCTGATGAATGCCATCTGTTCACAAAGATCTGCATATTTCTGAGATATCATCCTTAGTGTAATCATCCCCTAAAACATTACTGAAGAGTGACAAGAAGAATCTCACATTGTAGAGCTTCAAGTCAGGCTGTCAGAAATCAGTAAGCTAATTTAGATGTGCGAGTAGTCGTATCAGAGGACCTGAAACAAATAGAAAATATTAAGACAGCTGCAGTGCTGTGCTCTGACAGGAATAAAGATGGAATACGCAGTCTAATGCTAAAGTGGGCCATGACTAATATGAGTGGCAGTCAAGGGGGATGTAACAGTCACAGAGATACAAGATGAGGGAATGTCAAAGCCCACAGCAGGTGATGTTACACTGCCAGGTGCAACAGAGGATGATACTGGACAGGGAACTGCATAAAGATCCTGGAGCAACTGTCAAAGTGACAGAATATTCCTATAACTTCTGTAATATGGTAATAAAATAATCATAAAATCTAAAAAAGAAAACTCCTGTGAATTGGAAAACTATAACCATGATGAATAGGTGAAAGTAATATTCATTTTAAATGAATGTTTCTTTATTATATATTTTATGTCAGCTAATTTTGGTATCATATTTCAATTCAAGCCAATTTTATTTATATAGCTCAATATCACAAACCACATATTTGCCCCAGGGGGCCTTACAGACTGTAATACAACAATACACATCCTCTACCCTTAGACCCTTGATTCAAATAAGGAAAAACTCCCTTAAGAACCCTTCAACAGTGAAAAAATGTTTCGATTAAAGCATTATGACTACTCGTGAATTTCATTCATACCTAAGAGAGAATTTTAAAAGCGAGAAAATCTGTGAATGGCAAACAGTCTCTTAAATCATTTGTATGTGCAATGCAAAAAACTAATCTGCACATACGAGTGGTTCTTGCATGAGGCCCAATATGTATCAGGAGGATGAAAGGACATATTTTATATTGTATTTCCCCCTCATTGGCACATAGTAAATTTCATTTCAACAGACCATCCCACAAGCTCTGTAATGGCTCTTTTAATGGCAGAGCTTTTACCGGCTTACCATTTTAACACGTACCCTCTTATTGCACTAATTTGATTAGAGCTCTAATGGTGTAGGCCTGACATTTTATGCTGCAATAACCCAATGAAATTCATCCAGTGAGGAGGAAGTATTTGCTGATGATGTGGTACCATAAATACACACTATGGTCAAATTATGGCCATGGGAGAGTGTAAAAATGTTATAAACTGACTCGCCAGTGCTGTTTACCTGCCCTTTCACAGCATCATCCTTAAAAGCCACAATAAATCATTGTGGTGTAAATAGCATATTGACATGCCATGACAAAAAAGCATCAACCACCATACAGGGCTAATGTAGCTACTTTCCATGGACATGAACATGACTTCACAGGGTCACTGGCTTCTCTAGGTGCTTGTCACAATTTTGATGACTTTATGTTAGTCCATGACAGAGGGATGAGTGTGGTACCAATTAATTCCCTCGCTGATAACATTACCATTAATAAATAAGTCAGCTACATACACAACAAGCAAAAACGATGATAGTCATGTGTTTTCCTGCAATTCAGTCCCAAGGATGACCTTTGTATTTTTTAGATAGAAAGGGGCCAATAGCTGATATTTTGAACCACTGTTCTATAACTTCACCATGAAGGAGCAATTAAAAGAATATAAATTATGCTAATGATTGCTATTGGGTTGAGTAGTTGAATAATTTAACGATTAAGAGACTTTCACCTCAGGTTTTAATGCAGCTGTCGGCTCCAGGTCAGCGACTCTAGATTTGAGATACTGTATATAGACTGCATACACGGTCTATTCTCCCTTGCCATTTCTTACTAGTCCTTTATTCACATTCTAGTCTCATGCTGTAAGTGACAGTTTCTCACCCAATAGAGAGGCTGTGAAACGCAGAGAGACTCTATGGTCCTGACGGAGCAGCTCTCTCAAGGCCCCTGGAGAGCACTTCAGCAGCCCACTGATACCAGATAAGGCAAAAGACTTCCTCACTGACTGTTAAACAGAGACAGAAGCAGAGAGAGAGAGAGAGAGAGAGAGAGAGAGAGAGAGAGAGAGAGAGAGAGATGGGACTGAAATACAGCCTGCACATGACGGGAAATTAATAGAAACAGGAAATGCTACAGAATTAAACACACATAAAGCTTGATATACACCACCCAGTTAAGTCAATTAATCAATCAATCTTTATTTATATAGCGCCTAAGTAAACACTTAGCAGTAGAATGATACATTCTGGTTGGAGGAAAACTTTATATGAAAACAAGGTGTAACAAGTATATCAAATATTACTCACTGCAATATCGTCACTCTCCAGCATTTCAATGACACAGGCGACACAGAGGAGCAGTCCGCCCCCCTCTGCAGGCCCCAGGCGGCCGCTCCATTTTGGGTCATGTCTGAAGTGGGTCTTGTCATAAATTATATCCACACTTGTCATTTTGGTCGTTTCCCCCTTATTGAGCATAAATGCAGACAATGGCCTATTAATATGCTATTTAAAAAACCGCAACCGAGGCAAGTGAATTAAATAGTTCGCTAGCTAGCTAGCGTTAGCTAACATTAGCTATACTGTTAACACACAACTTGACTAACATTAACTTGCTCATAAAAAAAAAACGTTAAGTGACTCTGTTTATTGTTCTTATATTAAAATGCCTCTACAAAATGCCCAAGTTAACTATTGAGCATGCTTACATTACATACCTTTATCCAGCTGGGTTGCTACTAAACTAATAACTTGTGTAAGGTTAGCTGATGAAAATAAATGCTTGGTAAGCTCGACAGGGTGTGACGCATTTTTATCCTCCCCTTTTAAAAATGTTTGTGTTATCCTTACCTTAATACGAGCCCTTTACAGGTCTGTCAACATATGGAGCAGGTCCTCTTCAAGTCCCCTTCCACGGAGAGCCCTAATATTTTAGGTGTTGGGAACAAAGCATAATGTCCAGTCAATAGGAGATGGCTGATAAAACTAAAATAGAGTAACAGGAGGCATGTAATTATGAGAAAGGTAAAATGAAAGAGAGATCTCAATTTCATTTGGGCATATGCTGTACACGACACTACTTTATATGCCTTATCGTCCAAATCTTTGTCATTCCATCACATTTAGGCTACACTTTTTTTTAAAACTTGTATTACCTGAACAGCTTTTTAGGTACATCTCTTCTCAAGTGCTTGTTGCTCCATATCAGATCAGAATTATTTACACACTAGTGCTATCAAAGTTTGTATCAAAAGTCTGTAAAGGTCAAGGGTAAGATGATAAGATATTTTTCTTCAAGTTATTACATGATCACCCTCTAAATGATGTATCCACATCAATTTATCCTACGAGGAATGTCACTGATGAATAATAAACTGGCAGGGTGTACCTGGATGCATGGGTTTGCGAAGGCCACAATTCTATTATTGCCATGACAACTAAAGCCTCTCAGCGACTGAGTCACTATCTGATGATAGGAGTGTGGGGGCGAGTATGAGCCACTACCAAGATGTCGATTTATGATGTCTCTCTATATCTACTTAAACAGAGTTCAGTGCACATTAACTGTAGGGTATGATAGAAAAATGAGTATAAAAGTGTAGCCAGCTCAGCTCTGCATCAATGTGTGTGTGTGTGTGTGTGTGTGTGTCGGTGTCTGTGTGACAGTGCATGAGTGTGTGCAAGTGTGTGCTGTGGGCTAATCTCTTGCAGTTTCTTAGTCTACAGTATAGCTTTTGACAAGTCTGCTGTGCTCCAGCAAACATACTGGGGGCTAAGTGTGCTGTGTGAGGACTGTGTGTGCAGGAAGTAGCCAAAGCCTTGTTTGGTTGACTAAGAAGAGTAGCAGAACTCTGGAAAATATTTGTTTCTAAAGTCTCCATTTGTACTTGAGGAGGAGCTAAATCCATCAGTCTGTGAGTTTTATTGGCCCCTGAGAGAGAGAGAGAGAGAGAGAGAGAGAGAGAGAGAGAGAGAGAGAGAGAGAGAGAGAGATAGAGAGAGAGAGAGAGAGAGAGAGAGAGAGAGCCCTTTTCACTGTTCAGGTGGGAGCCAATGCATATCTGTCAGCTATTTGACACCTAGACATTTTCTCCAGGGGCCAATAAACCATAAAAACAAATGGATTCAGCTTCTGTCCAAGAGAAAGTGGAGACTTAACATGCAAACATTTTTCACATCATTGCAGTGTCTTTTTCTTCTCTGATTTGGCTTAACTATCGTTGAACCACTTCCTGTGTGTAACTCTCCCACACACCAACACTTCTTATACTCACTTTCTATACACACACAGACTAGAGTGCATGGTGTGAAATGCTTACATCGATTACATAAGAATCATTTTCCACTGATTTCTGTCACTCAGCTATTTACAGCAGGCGTCTCTGGAGGTGTTCAGCCACCCTAAACTAAATATAACCGGATAGACTACCTTTTTCAGTCACTTCAGCCCACACTTCCTCACCACATCACTCTGCTCACATTATTGTAACATTATCTGGTAACAGCATTTACAGGTCATTTTAGAAACAGCTGTATTTTGTTATTAAAGGTAATGATGATAAATAAGAATGCCAACTAGCCTGCATATATTCCACAGAAATTGAGACTGGAAAAAGCAGTGTTGTGTTGACTAATTGGTAACATAAAACTACTTCACTCATCAGAAGCAATAGATAGTGCTATAAACCTATAAATAGCCTATCGTATATTTTAAGGCTTAATCAATACTGTGCGCATATAGGCTATAGGTTGTTGAAATCTTAATTAAGGTTTGTATTAGACAACGTTACTTGTAGACTACTGTAAACATACTGATGTTGAGATAAAGTAGGAAGAGGGCGGAACAAGGAAGACGGGTGCGTGTGTCCGCGTGCGCGTGTAGGAGAAGCGCTTGTCTCTCGCTCTGGTGTCATGTTCAGTTCAGGTGCGCCTCACCCTCAGAGGTGAAAACTTCTGAAGTCGATACGATGGATTATAGATGATCAACAGACTGTCATTTATATATTTCGAGAAAAAAAAGATGACGTGGATACATGGTTTCAGCATCGGGAAAAAGTCCGATTGAAGTTAAAGTGTCGAGCGACGGTAAGAACATGAAAAACTCTTTGCACTTGTTGCACTACATGTATACTGCAGGTCATCTCACTCCATTTAGGTGTCTTTACTTTTGGTCGTATCATACTTAATTGTATTTTCCTACGATGGCTAGAGTCAAGCAAACAAGTTATGTATCCCATTAATAGGATTACAATACATCTAAAATGAAAAAAGCATTCAAAATTGTAGCTAATTATGAGACTTATGCTTTATGTTATAGGTTATATGTTTGGTATGTTATAAGTTATGAGTTGTTTATGTTTTTGCTTTGTGTACAACTTTAATTTAAAAAAAACAAAAAAAAAAAAAAAACTTTTGAGATTAGTTGGGCTAACATGTACTTGCCTGCCTTTGGTTTAATGTAGAAAATATAGGTACATGCACTTCTATGTTGCCTGTTGTAATTTGTGTCACTTAATAATATAAACGACACATAACTGCAATGTGCAAAATGCTTTTTGGTGGAAATAAAGTGCTATAAGATATTTGACACTGCTGTAACCCATGAAGGTGATGCTCTCAGTGCATTATTTACACTAAAGAATGCAATGTATCACTTCCTGAGGAATTAGAAATATTAGTCATCAGATGTTTCCATGCACTGTTGAACCTTTGAGCGACAGCACTCCGCAGAAACAGCCTATGTGCACATATGCAGAATGAGTCTCGCCATGTAGGCCACAGTATTGAGATAAAAAAAAACACAAGATCACCACAAAGTGCAGCAGATACTGACGCGCATTGCAACCACAGTGAATTCATAGTGTCTTTTTACATGCGTAATTCAACTCTGCTCATATGACTCTTATATTCTCAGTTGCAATACTAGCACACTTTGAAAACACTTGTTTTCTCCTTCTCCTCCCAGGTGTTTTGCCTTGTCTTATATTTGTGATGCCTTCAAAAAAAAGCAAACAGGCTAATCTGCCTCAGCTGTCTCATCAGCACTTTTCACAGCCTATGTAAGACATAATAAACAAACAGGGGGAAACTTTACCGATAACAATGGTTGGTAATACCCCTATACCTCCACATCGCCACATACAGACAGGTGCAGGTGCAGGTGCAGGTACTTTGCGGTAGCAGTTACAATGCTAATGTTTCACTGAGATGTGGCGTCATTGTGGCCAGGGCCCTCATATTCTGTCCTCAACTAGTGCCAACCAGGGGAGTATTCACTTTCACACGAGGACAGAGGACTACTCAGTTAACCAGGAATTGACTTGATAGAGATTAAATAAAATTAAAAATAAAAAGACACTGAAATTTGAGGCTTTCCTTTAGATGGGGAAGCGGTGACGAGAGGGGGAGCGATGACAGAGATGATAGAGTTTGAGTACCCAGTTTTTTCCAAAGATGCTTTCAGATCTGAATGCTAGGGGCGTGATGTAAACCCAAGCGACGTGAAAATCACTCCAAACTGTAGGGCTGTGAAACAGAGAGGAGAGAAAGAGGGAAAAGAGAAGAAAGACAGTGACAAATGAAAGAAAAGACTTGCTGACTGATGAGGAAGGGAGAAACAACTCTGCCAAACTGCATTTTGCTCCAGGTGTTGAAAAGAAAAACAATAAGTCGGATTTTCAGGCACAAAAGTAACTGATTGTAATGATGATGGAATCGATAATGAACCGTCATCACTGTACCAATGATGATGAATTTTTATCTTCGAGCTGATGATATGAGAAGATTCATATTTGTTATGAGGACAGAATTCTGGCTCATTTATATGAGATTGCTTTTCTTTAGTAAATTAGATTGATGGGTCAGTCACTTTGTGCACTGAGAGACTATTCAGAGCTAATAAAACCTGTGTCACTTAAAAGAGGAACAGAAGGGAGAGTAGTAGAAGGAACAAAAATAAATGCTTTAAGGCATTTTTCATCTATACTGTGTACAGCCATTGTAACTTCTATCCATTTATCCACCCACACAACAGCACTACTCAGCTCAGCCTAATACTCACTGTTCAAGTCGGCAGAAAATTGCCTTTACTGTAGAAGAATCTGTTTGAGTCTGACTGTATATTCTGTTTTTTTTTTTACTTCCCCTCTTTGTATTTCTCTTCTTATTCCCTCCACTATACATTACTGCAGGTTTCTAATGACTTTGCTCACACTCTCCACATTCTCCCCAAAGTTCTCGTTTCTTTATTTCCAATGCCTCTTTTCTCATCCCTTCATCCCTCTTTGTGGCTCTTAGGTTGGGGGCCCTAATCACTCTGTCCATGAGCTAACCAATTCATCACACCTGCTGCAATTTCTACCTCTTCAGCCACCCTTTATCTTCCTCTGTGCTCTCTCTCCGCTCATACTACTCTCCCCTCCTCTCTTCTCCTGTCCTTTCCTCTCTCGCCATGTCTGTATCCGTGAGGAACCCAGTCCAGCGCCGGCGCTCTCTGGGTCCCGTCTCACCCAAACGTATCTATAGAAACCTGTCCGTCAGACTGAGGGGTGGAGAGTCATCGGTCGGCGGGGAAACGGATGCGCCCAAACACCTTGGGAAGTCCGCAGAAGCTGTAAGATATTTGGATGTCATTTTGAGAGCAGGTCTAGTTATTGAGACTGAAATTATGAGATCTTTCTTTGGCGGTACACGCTGACTCTGTGTTATTGTGAATGCTTTATCCCAGGCTAAACTGCTGCTCAGATTTATGGTTTGATTTACATGTCCTGCATTTTTATCTCGTCCTATGCATTTCCTTGTACAGCATCTCCCTTCCCTCTACCTCATAAAAATAGTATGAAAAATAGTATGAACCCTCTTCCTCTGTCTTTCTCCCAACCCTACCACCACCCCTGGCCCTGATCCCTGGGCCCTGGTCCCCATTAGTATAAGACCCTGTGGGAGGCAGTGGAAAATGAAGACACTTTGGCTGTACAAAGCCTGCTGTCCAGAGACCACACCAACTGTGGAGGAGGGGCAGGAGGAGCAAGCTTGTGGGAGAGAGGAGAGAAGAAAGAGAAGGACTGGGAGAGAGAGAGGGAGAAGGGGGTGAACAGGGTGAGCGACCAGGGCCTGGTCCCCCTGGATGTAGCTGCCCTTACCCACAACTCCCCTCTGCTCCATGTGCTGACAAAGGCGGGAGCCAGACATAACCCTGTTTGTGAGTGTTATCTTTAAATAAATATCACTGTGTTGTGAGCTGTGTAGAAATGTGCATAATACATTAATGCAATTGCATTAAAACTGAATTTGCTCCAGTAAAAGCATTAGTCTTTTGGGACTGGATGGTTTTAAAATTCTGTTGTAAGGCTTGACTTTAATTAAATGCAAATCATATTCAGGTTCTGTCCTTTTTGTTTTCCCTCTCTCCGTCTTTCTCGACTGTATTTCCTCTTAGTGTGCCGACCAGCAGAGTGGGCATTCAAGCTGGATGCTCTGGTGGAACTGGCAAGTAAACGTGTGGAGGAGAGGAAGAAGGAGTTATTGAGGAAGGCAGGGGCAGGGCCTCAGGCACAGGCACAGGCTGATGTTCACAGACAGATCCGCCTCTGGAGCCTCAGGCTGCAACTGTACTGCCGGATGAAGCATAACTTCCAAAAGACAGGTCAGTGCTCTTGGGTCAGCTTATGGCATTTCTTAAACTGGTAAACTGCTTAGGACACAAATTAGATCACAGGCTTGTCTTGCTTCAGTTCTTAGTTGCTAGTATTGTAGAACTATCCTCTACAAAGCCCCTCCATCACTGCTGACAAGACCACAGTGATCAGGTATGCAACCCAACTTGCTTAAGTTTTACCAATTTCTCATCTGGGTTCTTGCAACTCCTACAGAAGCTGACTTTTGAAAGTCTCCCTCCAGCTCTGTTCAACTTATCCAAAATTCAGCAGACTATCTTATCATCAAGCTTTCCAAATTCTCCCACATCATCGATTCCTCCACCTGCTGCCAGTGGCTGCTTTTATCTAATTCAAAGCCTTGGTGCTGGTGGATATATATACATTGAGATCCACACCTACGATTATCTTCAAGGCCTTGTCGGAACCTGTGTTCAGACATTTCGGGCCTCTTAGTTTTCCTCTCCCTGCACCAAGTTGATCCTTGTGCAGTGTCAAGTCTTCTCCCTTCTGGCTTCTCAGAAGTAGTGCAATGATGTCCCCACTGTACTTATTGTAATTGCTCTGTATAAACGACTCTCCTTAGCTCTAATTTCATTGATTTTTCAAGCATTTCTCTTCTCTGACTGTTTTATTATCACACTGTTATTGTAAGGGCAATAAGGCCCCAGCTGTTTTGGGGGTACAAAAGGTTTTCTATCATTAAAACATCTCTCTGGGTGGTCGGCTAAATGCTTAAATGTAAAATATGAATGTGTTTTTGTCTGAGGTCTATGATTAAATCTATTCTCTTAGAGTAACAACTTCATGTGCGCAAACTATAAAAACCCCTTTGGCTACAGTGAAAGAGCAGAACACAATGTAAAAATTAATTTTTTATTGGGACAGTTGTGAGGTTACTCATGTATTAATAATATTTTGATAGTTTACTGACTCCTTTAAGGAAACTCTTTTCATTAGCTCTATTCACATGCAGACAGGCCAGACTGTAGGATCAGCTACCCCACAGAGCTGATGGATATTCACTGTCTTGAGGAAGCAGATTTCAAAAAGACGTACCTCGAAACTTTACCAGCAAACCTGCTGCTCCAGTTAGGTTGGGTTTGGTAGGAGAGCTAGATTCTTACTAATGTGTTGGCCTGCAGTTGTACAAGGCAGTGGTTCTCAAACATTTTCATGTCAAGGACCCCTAAGCACGACATCATGAAATCATGCAAGACTCCATCTTGTCGGGTTTCAAGTTATGCATTTGTGTCGGATTCTTGCGTGATCTCATGAATGCAGCTGTCTCACAAAGTAAGATGGTTATAGACGATGATAGATAGATGGTTCATCCGATCACCTGTGTAATCAAAAAGTATTTTGTGAAAGTGCCTGAACTTTTCCAAACAGTTTCCAAGGGAAGACTTCTCAGATGGTGTTGTACAGTATAACAAATCATTTGGCGCATCAGGTTAGTTTTACTACACAAAGTGAATGAAATCTATGACCAAAATAGTCCTATATTCTGTTATTGTGTTACTTATGGATGGAATATTGTGAAAATAAATGATTCCCCTCTTGCGAGAGACCCCCTAGAATCCTACTGGACCCCACTTTGAGAACCAGTGGTCCAGGGAGAGATGACTAAGCAAGCCTGAGTGTGTGAGGCTGAGCAATATTAGGACTTGAGTTAAGAAGTATGGATTTATAATCAATGAATAATAAAGATTACCAATATCTGAACAGGATGGAGTTTGATAAGACCAATATAGTACAGTACTTCTATTGTTGTTGTAGTTGTACTGTAACATTTATCAGAATTGAGTGGTGCTCATTTTTAACATTGGTCTGTTTTTCACATTTCACAGAGATCCCTGGACCTCCCAGTCATGTTTCCATACTGGTGACCAGCACATCCTCTCTGTTTGTGGTGATCAAAGAACCAGAGAGTGACACCATAGGGCTCATCACCCGCTACAGAGGTAAGTGTTGCATGACAGATCTTTCATTTAATAGATTATGGATGTACAGATGGATGGGGTGGTGAATCAATATTTGCGTTAATAAGAGCATGGCCAGAGGGACAATGGATAGATAAAGGAATTTGTGGAGAATTGGTCCAGTATAACCTAAGTCGCACATATCATGTAAGCTGACAGGTAGAGAAGCTCTATATTTATGCATCTTGTTTGGCTTCTAGCCATGCTACATAGTTTTAAAACTGTACAAATGTCCAAGGGTAGATTAATCCCATGTACAGCGAGTTCCTACAACTCTAAACATTTAAATCCTTAGTTGTCCCCAGTGATAGTTTTGAGTAAAGCCAGAAGATCATCCGTCAGGGAGATTGTTTTGTGTTCACAGTGGAATGGAGCACCTCATCCAGCTTCAAACGCATCCTTTGCGAAGCCCAAGTTACAGAGACCAAGAACCCCTCCTATAGCATCAAGGGACTCACAGCAGTAAGATATTCTCTACCCACACACACACACACACACACACACACACACACACACACACACACACACACACACACATCAGGACATCCATAGATGCTAATTACAAACACATACAAAGATATACACAAATACACATCCATGGGCACGTAACCATGCACACTATAATACACAATCAATAGCTCTTGACCCAGACATAGCTAGCCTTCATCATCTACTGTGCTGAACCACCTCAAGACAGCGAGAGAGCAGTGGTTGTCGAGTGCAAATAGACACGCCTATACCTCCGCACAACCGTGAAAGTACCATAATGCCAGATTTGGTGTAAATGCAGAGCTTCATCCTGTTTGCTGTGGCCTCTCTGCTCTGCATGTGTAGTGCAGCTCCGCCCTCGCTCAAACAGACACACAGACAGAGAGCAGAGCAGAGGAGCCACGCAGAGACAGTGATGTAACCTAGTCGCTATGCTGTGAGTTCCTACCTCACACCTGTCTGCTGTTATTGGCAGGGGGCTACACATCCACTGCTCATAGGTTGACGCTCAGAAACGTCCTGAACACATCGAAATAATGAGAAGATGCAGGCAGAGGGCAGCATCTCTGTAGATACATACACCACCACACACTTTTAGTGGGTCATCAGCGATTGAGCGGGATTACTTTTGTATGAGTCTATGCATAGTTATTTAGGAAAATCCTGCATAATATACCTATAAAAAGATGAGTGCGGTATGTGATTTCTTGATCCCAGAAATGGACGATTCATATTCATAAGGTTATTGCATGGTGATAATTTGGAGGTCTGGTGCTTCCTCAAATGCAGGGAGTCCAGTACTTTGTGAGAGTGAGTGCCTACAATGTGAAAGGATGGGGCCCGCCTCAGTGCTCTACTCCAGTCAGCGCTGCCCCCTCCAGTGAGTATACTGAATTGCAAAACTGTGATAAATGTGGACTTACCACTTTGAAATGGCTCCATTCTTTTTCTCTCTGTCTCTGTGTAATGAAATTACTCAGCTGACATCAAGCTTAATGTGAAAGGAATAGAATCCACTCATGGTTGGTAGATTAATGAATTATTAAAATGTGGAGAATTAAAGATGTCACGGTGAGTCAATGGGCCTTGTACCTGCAGCGAGTTTCAATTCAGCTCATGATCTTTCTTGACTGCCTTCCCCTCTATCTCGCTGCATTACTCGCTGTAACTTTCCACTTTATACTGTGCAATGGAGCAAAAAATTACACACAATGTTTTTTAAATAGAGAAAAGAGGCAAAAAATATTCATATAAAATCATAACTGACTAACGTCACATTGGTGATATTAGTGATGTTCAGCATGAGAAATTGAAGCAGAGAAATTGAGAAACTGTGAAATTCAGATTCAGCTAGTTTCTTCAGCTCATAATGAATCAGCATTGTAACTTTTAGAGTCACAGCACACAGATGGTCTTCTCATGCAATCACACTTGACTCCTTATCACAAGGATACGAAAAAGCAGCACTCAGGACTCACCTGAAATTGAGTTCTTGATGTCTTAAATGATTTTCCCTAATTGCATAACTCTCATTCTTCCCTCACAGGTTGGAGAGAGTGCATCGGTGTAAAGTCACAGCTCAGAAACCAGGAAGGCCTAGTGAGGAAACTGCTGGAAGATGCAAGAGAACCACATTATAGAGGATTCTGCATAGGTAACGCTACCATTACCCAGTCAAATATCTCATGCGTGCAAAGTGAATGTACTTTGGTAGATAAAGTGATTCTCATCCCTTCTGATCCTCTTCCTCTCCACTCCACAGAGAGATCTAAGCCCCAGAGTCCCAGCAAGCGTATATCTATGTCTCGAGGCATCAAACAACTGTTCCAGTCCGCCACCAAGTTTGTTCGTCTTCTACAGAGGTAGCGCTCCATCTGTCTTACCTGTCCCACTGTGCCTTGAGGGTATGGGGAGTGACAGATTAAATGTGATGTGATTACAGCAGTGTAGACTACAAAGTGCAAGTCTAAACTCTTACCTGTTACAGTTATTGATAAAGAGCTGTAGTCACATTAAAGCTGATGTAGCCTCAAGATTAGTGAAGAGGTCCTTTGAACAGGATGATGCTTGGTTGAAATGGCTGGACTGTGGAAAGGGGCTGATAAATGCCTCCTCCTGCCACAAGAATTCAGTGAATGACACTCACCACAGTAGCTCGCAGGGGATAAACAACACAGTTCCTGAGTAACGGTATAAATATGGGAAAGAACTGCACTTTGAAACCACTGCATAGATTATTCAAAACATGGTGACTTAAATTAAAGACTTTTTTACTATAGACACAAACATGTATTAATAGAAATGTTTATTATTTCCAACTAGGGCTGGGCGATATGGACAAAATCAAATATCATATTTGTATCAATTACCTCAGTATCAATGTTGAGACAATATTGACCTTTGGTGCTTGTACCAAATATTTACACAATGAGATTTTTGATAAATAATCATCAGTAATAAGGATATAATGACTAAGTGAATAATAATCAGCGACTAAGGTGAATAATAGAACAGTTAGTTATTATAGGCTGTTTTGTAAGATGAGAAAATCCTCAGATTTTTGTCTGATGAGACAAAAGAAAAAATTCACTGGCTGATCAGTCAAAAATGACCTAGCATAAGTGAAAGTAGTGTGACTGTTGTTGATTTTACCTGTTCTTTATCTTTGTTCTGTGTGTCTTGTATCTCATTAGGGGAGTGTACTTGGCGACGGTGTTCTACCACAAGGAAAACATCCTGTTGACAGCTGAAGATCAACTCCCACTGGTGGAAATCCAGTGCTGCTCCACCTCCATCACCCATGACTTCCTTTGGTTTGCCAAGGTGAACATCAGTAGAATCCTTTATACAAATACACTGTTGGGGCTTTGTAAATCCATTTAGAATACAGTAATTGCATTACACATGTAGTCTTTAATTATTTAATTTGCTTTTCTACTAATTAAATTATTCTGAATGAAATATATTTCGTTTTCTGTGTGAACTGCAGTTTAAAATTGTATGTTATTGTTTTCTGCTAGTTGTCCTGTGCATGGCAACAAGTGCCATGGCTCCAGCAGGCCCTTTCCTCAGCTCATTCATCTCCCTCCTCCCTCCTTCAGAACAGGCACAACATTTTAAAGGCTGTTTCCCAGCTGCAGGTAAGAAATTAAGCAGCTTACCCTAACTGATAAGAAGCATCAAAAGCAGTTAATTGCTATTTTAATTACCTTTTTACATCTCTTCTTCTCCCCACTTTTCTTGCTTTTGCCTCACTTTATCTCAGGCTACCTCCATGTAATCCCAGAACCTGTTTCAATGTATTAATCCCTTATATCCTCAAATGTATTCATACTCATGTTTCTATTTTACATCCTCACATTTCTCTGCCTTCAGTCCTCCCTGGGAACAGTGGACCTAGGCCAGGTGTATTATGAACCTCTGAAAGACCGGCAGGGCAATGTACTACTTGTGACTCTGAAGGAGTTCCCAAACCCTCCCAGGTGAGAAAGACTCTTTTGTTGAATTATGTTAATCCCTGTCAGACCATTTTTCTCCCTCTCACAAAGAGCATACAGCATCAAAAGAGGTTTAACCTCTGCCTTCTCTTTGAAGGTCAGTCTCCAATGTGTCACTCAGTTTCTCTCCCAATGAAATTAACATTTTCAAAATCTACAAGATTTAGACTGATCCAAATCAACCTTGCCCAAAGGAAATATTATAAAAACCTAATCAGGCATCAGGCGTTGCTTCTTCAGGATATTAAGCTGTATTATGGCAGAGAGTATGAATCAAACAACTCATAAGTAGTTCTACATGGTTATTTATTACTTTGACACTGACTTGTCTTCTCCACTCCAAGCCCTCCTGACCCTCCGCTCCATTGGATGGCCCTGTCTCGTCTGGAAAAGAACCGCAGCAGAACCCCTCGACTGCCTGAGCCCACTGCCATGGACATGCTCTATGAGCAGCTCAAGGTGAACCTGGATTTGTATTTGTGTGAAAGAGACACAAACACAGTCATTGATACACAGAGCAGCAGCTGTATGCATAGAGCACTGAGTGCATAGTGACTGTGTATTGACTTTCCTGACTATTACAGAGCCATATTTTTCTCTCCTGTGCAACTCAAATTCACATTAAATTCATTTGGCAAGTGTTAACCAAATTAGCTAACTGAATTTAATACAAAATGAGACGCTGCAAATGAAAGGCCTCTAAACCTTTTATCATTAACACCTGTTAAAATTCTTAACATCATACTTATTTGTCTCTGTTCCCCAGGAGAAGATGTATTTCCACAGGCACAGCATTCAGTGGACGCAGCCGGGTCTGTACGTGGGCATCCTGAAACTGTGCAGCTCAGTGGAACAGATCAGGGTCCTGGTTCCACAGAGGCTGCCCAATCTGCTCTGCCACACACGAATCCGACACAATGCCCATGTGTCCAGGTAACACAGTTCAACCATTATACTGTGGCAGGCTCAGCATAAAATACAATATGCCAACTGATAAGTTTAGTCAGCTCATCAGCAACAAATGATATGTACTTCACATTAGTGCTGAGTATTTATAAAAACACACTGCACCACATTTGCTGCCTTTAGGTGTTGCAGAAAACCAATTAGTAAGATTTAACAGTCAGCTTCTGCATTTAAATGCACTCATCCTTATAGGTTTGTATACCTAAATTGTCTCAGGAGAGACATCTGCCCTTACTTACTTTAATTTTTTTGTACTGCATTGTCATTGTGTGACAGAGAGGAGTGGGAATGGCTCCAGAGTCATGTTTACACCACGGTCAATGGCAGTGCTCAGAACCTGTTGAGTGGTGAGGACGAGAGCTTGATGGAGAGCAGCGGGTTGGTGGACTTTGTCAGGTCTCTGAGAGCCGCAGTCACTCATCTCCTGACGAAGCTCAACATCCCCCTCTACAGGGTAAAAAATGTTTGAAACAGACAGTTATGTTTTCATTTATTTCAAAATGAGAAGACCATTCGTGTTTGCCTGCATTTATGCTAATTTATCATCGTGCTTGATTTCACAGATTTTTATTAAAATTAGGATATATTTCTGTAATTGTATCTGATGTATGACTGTGTCCCTGACAGGCATATCAGTATGGTGTGTACACCCGGGAGCTGGTGCAGTTTGGAGACAAGCTGTCCATGCTGCTGCTGCTGCCCCCCAGTGAGGACTTCAGCTCTAGCTTCTGGCCTCTGGTGGGAACCAAGGAGCCTGGCCTCACCATGCCCCTGCAGATCTTTGAGCTGGGTAGGTGGAGAACTGTTGTTACACAAGCCCACAATTCCTAGATCTGTCTCGCAATAGTCCTTCATGTTGGGCCTACTGTGAACCTGGAGGTTAAGATAAACTACCTGGCTGGGTAATCTTCCCTTACTAATAACAGCATTGTGTCCTGAGGCCCTGTGATGTTAAAAAATAAGAAAATTACATAAGAACAAAGTGAAAGAAGTCATTTTATATGTCATGCATCTCATTAAGATCAATAAATGTGGCTCATCTTCAAAGGAACTACAGGAAAGAGCCTTGAACCTTTAGAAAAATGGCAACCCTTGAAATGTATTTCAACCGTTGCCAGTTTGGTTGGAAAGTGTAATATGCTTAAGGTCGTTTGAAGATGGGTTACTTTTGTTGTTTTTATCTTATCTAATTAGTCCTTTGATCCTGCTCTCCATCCCCACTTTAGGATCTGTTCTGATTCTAATTCAAATCCATCTTTCTTTTTGACCCTTCTTGAAAATTCCCACGCTGAAGCTACACTAAAGTCTGCTAATGAGTTCTGAGGCTTCTTTTCTAACCTTTGATGTACCAATTTGATTTTCCTCTCGATTCCGTCTCTTCACCAGTTCACTTCTGGACATACGATCGGGACTTCCTGTCTCAGTATTGTCAGGCCTGGGTGAGGCTGGAACTGGACACTCATCTGGCCCAGCAGGCTCTGCGGGAGGCGCTGGACACCAAGGAAGTGCAGGAAGGCCGAGAGCGCCTGAACCACGTCACTGAGCTTGCCCAAGTAAGATCCTGAAGACAGTATCAAAAAGAAAGCGGAGTATGTAAAGATGAACTTATACAACTTATTAATATAATGATTCTCTTCTCTGCATTTTTTAAAAAAAAAATGCCTCTTCCCCTGTGACTAATATGAGTTTAATGAGGGAAATGAATAAGAGATGAAAGCTTTTACTTGTACTCACCCATCAGTGTATTTGATTTGTATTTTTAATATTTCATGTAAAGACGAATCACTAGTATTAATTAATTTCAGTGTTTCAGTTCCTCCTGTTGTTCGTTCTTATAAACCCTCTAAACCCTGTCTGCTTTTGCGTTTTTCCTCTTACTTTAGCGTCTGGATGGGATGTGGCGGGATGCCCGCTGGATTATGGACTGTTTACAGTGTGTTCGGTCTAAACAGTGGGTGGGGGCGGTGCCTCTAGGCCTGGTAATGGGAGGAGACCCACCACCACGTCCTGATGGTGAGGAGGAAGAGGAGAGTTTGACTGCCAGACTGACATGGCCACATCGGATGCAATCTCAGAGAGCCATCGCAGGTAAAATTATGATTTGGAAGCAGATGGGCATGCCTCTGATTATACTCTAGTTTCATGATTGAGAAGAAAATAAAAAAATAAAAAAATAATTAACTCTTCAGTTCTTAAATTCAGCGTCCCATGTTTTCTATAGACATTAAATATGACACTACAGGAAGATATTCTGAATGTAAAATACTGAAAATATATAAAATGTCCCATTTGAGATAACACTGTTGTAATAAAAGAAGGCACCTCAAACTTGCCAATGATATATCTCCACCGAAGCATTAAGAAGCAGATGTTAAATACATATTTAACAACAACGCAGAAAATATGTCTAATATTGAAGCTGCTTGAGCCAAAAGTGAAGGCAAATGTAGAGAGCGCCATGAGAAACTATGTTACTCTTGTTCTGCCCTCTTAATGTCTGCAGTCAGAGTAATTGCTGTTGTAATATGCAACACTACATTAACTTGCTGAACTTGAATGCCTCTGTTATGAGATTAATTCAGATTTTAACTTCTCCTAACTTCTGTTTGCTTTATGGTTTCCATCTCAGAAAGTTTAGCCAGTGTGACTCCACCAAATGTTGTCACCACCGAGGTCCCCGCTCCAGCAGGAATTGTGGTCATCCCTGAGGAGACAGAACTGGAGTTAATGGAAGGCGTCGCCAAGGGAGGGTACCCTGTTGACATCAGCGCCCAATCAACTATGGATCTAACGAGCGTTGGCCAATCAGAATTAGAATGTGCAAGCACTTTAATCGAATCTGGACTGGATCCTGCTGCTGTTGGACAGTTGGAGTTGGAGGTGTCATATACAGTTTTGAATGCACAGGAGACCTACAGCGGACAACAAGACTTCCCTTCCAGCATCACTGACGTAATCCAGCCGATGGAGATGGCGGAGCTGGTGGATATTTTGCCCACGCTGAGTCTTATTGAGGAAGAGATCCCCAGTGGCCCATCCACACCGTCAATGATGGATATGCTAGAGAGCTTTGGACTAGGAATCGGGGAAAACAACACCTTCTTTGACTTACAGAATTCAGACTTGAAGAACGAAGCTGGAAGTCTGTCTCAGCCCAACCTGCACTGTAACAACAGCAGCAGTGTGAAGGAGACACACTGTGAGAAGACGGTGTCACATGGAGAAGCCACGTCTGCCTCTCATACCGTGAGTGATACAGGTGGTGACATGCCTGTGTTGAGCTGGGATTTTCCTCCAGAAGCAACAGAAACTCAGCAGGAGTCCAGCAAGGGAACATGCTTTCCAATGAGGAACCAGGTGGAGTGGGACAGACCATCTAACAGCTCATCCTGATATCAACTCAAGTATCAGACTACTTCAAACTTGTGTCCATTTAAGACTGATTAGTAGGCTGCAGCACAGTTGATTTACAGACAGATTTGTACATCACTCTAACCGAGTTAGATGTTTTTGGCTTGTAAACCACTTGAATCTTATACCTGACTGTCAATCAGTGACCACCAGCCCAGTTAATATTAAATGTGGCAGAGAAAAATTCAAACAAGATAACTAGATGCAATTTCATCATGATTGATGTGAAGAATTTTCTAACAAGACACCATAAATAGACTGATTTATTTCGTTTGCACATTTGTGGGCCTGTAGTTTATCTTTTTTGATCTTCAGTCCGTTAGAATTTCTTGAGTCAAAAAACTAAGCCATAGTGGTATTTTTAATGACTTGAAAGTCCAACAGTTACTACAATAAATAAACAGCATTGCTGCTTGTTGAAGCTAGTAAACAAACTCGTTAAATGCATATAATCCAATACAATGGAAGCATTTGCTTTGCAGAAAAGCTGTTATACTGTACATATATATAATTAAATAGTTGTGTTACTGTTTGGTTTAATAAGTAAGGTATCCAAGTTCCACCTCAGCTAAAACCTAGATATCTTGATCTAACTATCTTTTCTCTTTAGAACATATTTATTTTGTCTGAAACATCACTTTACCACAAACACCAAAGTAGTGTGTAGTTTTTTTGGTTTTTATACGGCACCCAAAGTGTGGTAACCCCCTAAAAACCCTCAAGATGTCAACTTAGTGTTGTGAGAATGAAGAAGAAAATGAGTTGTTCCTCAGTTTCTTTCACAAATGACCCCTCACTATAAAGGCCTAATGAAAGTTTTTCAAAACTACTCCAAAGTTATAATTTATTTGCCTGCATTTACTTACTTGGTAGAATGTACAGCACAAAAACTGTTTTCTGAGTCTCAATTAATTAATATTAATTAATATTAAGGAGCATGCAAGTCATTTATATTCACTTTATTTTGTTTGTATTTACTATATCTTTACCTCCACCTGTGTAGCACAAACAACCTGAGCCAGCCAGACATGGAACTGGAGCAAAGCAAACAAGCAGAACCGTTTAATGTTTTGGGACTAATAACCAGAGAGAGAGAGAGAGAATTGTGCTGATTGAATAAAGAGTTCGGGAGAGGAATTCATCAAAGGGAGTAACAACAGGAGCAGTGTAGAGGGGGGAAAAGGCTGTGGAGAAATAATGGGTATGTATGAGAAGTGGCAGAGTGTGATGGTTTTCCTGCTTTAAATCCTGCTATAGTTTATTCTCTACAAAGCTACATAATGAAATGATGTACTGAAAATACATGATCAGAATATAATAGGTTCAAATGCTAAATTAGAATAAACTATGTTTGTCTTTCAGCACAGTGCCTTTCAACAAAGAGCAATATATGGCTATTTTCACGGAACTTTTTTATATTTTTATTCACTGGATTTCATAGTTCATATTATTATTAGGGAGATGTTTGGTAAGAATAATAAATACTAAAGTGGGTGAGCCAAATCAACATGCCACCCCTTCAACATGGGACTGTGGTAATGTAACATTCAAACATCATGAACATGTTGGTAATCACGTTTGCATAAGGTCATCATGTATTAAACCTTAACTGATGTTAAAAATCTCATTAAATACTGCCTGTTTGCCACCTTTTTGAGCACCATTCCCTATATTTCTTGTACTTTTGTGTTAGAAGAATAAATTGATGCCTTCAGTTTTTCAGCTCAATATTTTCCATAATTAGACCTCTTCTCAGGGCTGTGTGCATGCACAGGCTATGCTTGATTGACATCCCCTAACTCTCCTGTTGCACCTGTTAAGGTGGGAAAATTAACATATTAGTCACCCTTATTGGCGCTTTCAGTTTGCTGACCTCATCATAGCTCTGTGTAATTTCAAGAGTCTAATTAGCCAGAATGACTGCAAACACTGTGGTTGACACACTGTGGTTTAGTCATTAAAGATGATGTTAAACTGAAATGTTTGAACATCACTGATCATTTATCGGTTTTAGTTGTTTTGGGTCAACCTGTGTGGGTACCCAACTATCACTGAACAGATGAAATTGTGTTGGATCAATTTCACACAGCATGTAAAAACCAAGGTAGGTAAATCCCACAAGTGAAACTGAGCTGATTCAGCTTCAGTTCTCTGTTATTCTACAGGTAGGAATACATTCAATTGTTAACTAGAAAATAATAGTTTCATTTTGAAAGATTGTACCAGAAGTGGTGGTGCAGCATTGTGTCTGTTTTGACGCTTTGTGTGGCTCACATTTGACTGATGGGTGTTAACTGCCCTCTACAGTCACAGAGAAGAACTGCAACTGTCAAATCAATGTGTGGTAATAATTTTAAAATATTTAGCATAATTACAGTAAATATTTTTTGTGCTACTTTTTTTCATCAGCTTCTCATATAATCAAAGTGCGAGATGGCACAAATGTTTGTTTATAACTGATAGAATAGAACAAGTAATCAAAATCATCAAAAAATTAAAAAACTATATATATATATATATATATATATATATATATATATATATATATATATATATATATATATATATATATATATATATATATATATATATATACATGGGAAAATCAAAAAATACTATTTATACAATTCAGTTAATCCAGTTGTGGCCATCCAACTGCTCTCCAGCTCATGTTAAAATAAATAAATAAATAGACAATTATATACACACAAGCAGTCTTATCAGATACAATCAACTTCAGCAGCTGTTTTAATAGCAGCTGTTTAGAACCATGACTATTCACCACCATCTAGTGGTCACAGTGAGGTGCTGCAACACAGCGTTGAATCCTTGGCTAACCTCAATATTTACAAAACATTATTGTGTTTATATTACCAGTAACCACAATAGTATTCGTATGGATTATAATTATACTGATGAAGAGTAGTTTTCATAGCAGTTTACTATGCTGTGGAGACTCAGGGAGGATCTATCTATCTCTCCAGGGGCCATAATGTGGAACTGCAATATAACTCGTGATGCACAACTTTCTAATTAATGTGAACAAATTCAGAAGCAATTAGAGATTATTTGACAGAAATTATAGTAATTGCTCTCTGGTGGTCAACCAGACGCCACCCTTCATTGCTTCTGTTCTGTAATAGTGCTTTATTTTTGCAATGCATTGGATTTAATTAATGATCAATCTGTTCATTAATTTGGGTTTATTGGCTCACTATATAAGATTTCGGTCAAATTGAAATACTATGGCCAATAATCATAGAACAAACGATAGAACAGTATAGACTTTAAAATATGCACAAAAAATATTACTTATTTTAAGAAAGACAGCAAAGTAGCCCTCAGCTGCCTCCATCATAATATTCAATTATGTGCACATTTTCAGTAGTGAGATTATTACGGTGGTCCCACAGTTCTCTGGCATGGAGACAGTGTGTGTGTATGTGTGCGTGTGTGATAAAAATTCTTCACCGTTATTAATATTTATAGTCAGGGTTTAATCTAGCTACGTCACGGTGGCAGTGTGGAGCAGCAGATTTTCATGGACTGCGGCTGCAAGAGGACATTTCAGTCCAAGCAGAAGCTCTAACATACGGAATCCGTCTCCTGTATTTTTGGGTCACAGCTTAAAGGCGTAGTTTCCTTAAAATGTCTTCATCAGAAAGTGCTGCGTCACATGAAGGTATGTCGATTAAACTTATCACATCGTGTCGGTGAGCAGGACAGCATCGTGCTTTTACACCTCAGTCTATCATGTAGACAAAAATAGTCTTTTAAGATATTATTGATGCTATCCAAAAACCAAAACAACCTAATCTAGAATTAAAAAAACAAAAAACAAATCTTAAATCTTACATTTCTCTTGAAAATGAAGCACTGTGATACCTATGTTCTGTGCCTGCCCATGTCTGTATTTATATTGGACCTCTATATTTTATGTCCATAACCCCCAATTTAACATTTAAGAGTAGTTAATCACACATTGGTCTGTGGCTGAAGAGGTAATATGAAGGATATGTGGTTCAGACATTTGGTATAGAGGTTAATTATGGGTGAAAGGTCAGAATATGAATTGTATATGAGGGTTAATGACATCATAGGAAAAACATTCCCACAGAACCAAGAGTAACCACACTGGGTGACACATCTATGGTACAAGTCAATAAAAAACAAATATTAATCAGACTTGCGGACATCAAACCCGACAAATGTATGAGCAATCAACAACATTTTTTAGAGGGATTAATGAATTTGTGTCATGTATATCAGATGGAAAGGTGATGTATGACCTAAAGGGAAAGCCTGGAGAGTTTAAAAAACTCTGGGGTTGTTTTCTAATATTTCTGGAGTCCACAACACAGCACTCCTTTTATATTCAAATAAGTATTGAACCCAACTGTCATGAGTGAGTCATACATGTTTGTTTGATCAATCTTTCTTTTCTTTTGTCTGTTTTATGCCACTCTTTCAGCTAAACTGTTACACATGAGCTGGTATCTATTCCCTCTCTGCTTTTTTCTTTCATCTTTATTTGTATTAATATTATGATTAATATTCTGCTATATATTAACGTATTCCTTTTTCTTTGAATAGGTACAAATTCTGAAGAAATTAGTGGTCGTACCTGAAGGGGTGGATGGGTAGGATGGTTGTGTGTGAGTGGGTAATGTGGGGGTGGGACAGAAGGAGGCATCTATGTGATGGTATTTTTATACACTCTTGCATTATTCAGCTTGAGGGCTGTTAGTTACAAAACCAATAACGATAATGTTCAGAAAAAGAAAAAAAGTATTGAAATAACTATTTAGAAATATCTGCTTCTAATATGCTGTGTATTATAATCAAAACTACTGCCAGTGTGCCAGATCATTAGAAAAATGATACATGTATACCTGTACTATGACTGTGATTTCTCCCCAGTCTGTGAAGCATCACCTTCTACATCAGTGGCTGAACTGAGAATTGTTTTGGTGGGAAGGACAGGAACAGGCAGAAGTTCATCAGGCAACACCATCCTCGGCCGGTCCGCCTTCTGGGTGGATGTGTCCCCCTGCTCGGTCACCACACAGTGCAAGAGACAGACTGGGACAGTGGACGGGCGGAGTATCTCTGTGATCGACACTCCGGGGCTCTTCAACACACAGCTGTCCCCTCAAGAGGTCATGGCAGAGGTGGGACGGTGTGTTGTCCTGTCCTCTCCTGGACCTTACATCTTCTTGGTGACCCTACAGCTTGGCAGGTTCACCCAGGAGGAGAGGGACACTTTGGAATGGATCAAGGCTACGTTTGGGCCTGGAGTCACCAAGTTTACCATGGTGCTGTTCACCTGGGGTGACCAGCTGCATGGCAAACGTATCGAAGACTTCCTGGAGGAAAGCGATGAGCTATCAGATTTTGTCAACGGTTGCCATGGAGGGTATCACGTCTTTGATAATAGCGGACAGGACAGGACAACGGGGTGTGCAGAACAAGTTGTACAACTTATGAAAAAGGTAGACAAGATAGTAGAGGACAATGGAGGCGGTTGCTATAGCAATGACATGTTCAAGAAGGCTGAGAGGGCCATCAAGGAGGCACAACAGAGGATGCTGGGACAACAAGAACATAAGGGGGAGTCCCTTCAGAGGGAGGCCGAAGACAAAGAGGAGCCGGGACCAGAGTTAGAGAGGAGGAAGAGGAGAGAAGAAGAGGAGAAGAGGAGGGAGGAAGAAGAGGCTAGTAAGGGGGCACAGAAGCTGTTCTTGTGCGAGCTTCTGACTGCGTTGGGAAAAGGTGCTGCAGAGGGGGCAGGGATCATGGGGAAAGATAAAGGGAAAGGGAAAGCTGTGACGAAGGTAAAGGTGGTGGAGAAGGCAGCAGCTCTGGCAGCCTCGCCGCTCTCCATCACTTCAGCTGCAAAAGCGGTGGGAGGGGCTGTGAGAGAAGGAAGTAAGGTGCTATACAAACATCGCAAAACATTACTGCACTAAGAGATACTTGGCATAGTGGGTTCTGTGATATTTATGATTCATAGAGGTGATGAGGAAAGGCTCCAAAGAAAAGTAAACATCCTGGTGTCTTTCATGCATGTGTATTGTTGACAGAGAACATGACCACACCTTTGACTTGTGATAATTCACATGTTGTAATAAAGATAATATCATAAAAGTTGTGTGCAACTCAAATGACGGTGGAGCAACGGTGGAGACAAGTTACTCTGTAACAGAAAGTCAACTTTCTATATTGATATTTTCATACTTTATCCTTTAAAAAACGAGACAGTTCGGTCAAGGGAACAACTTCATAAAGATGAACATATTTGTTTACAGTTATTCTATCTTTGGCTTCATTTATCACACAACAAAATGTTTAGCCCTTTTTTCTCCCATTAAACAGAAATACATTGAAATACAAAAAACTACAAATGAAGAGGAATAGATAAAAGTAATATACTTGGCAATAAGGGGGAAAATGTTTGCACATAATACAATGCACTATCTAAGGACTGTCTGACACTACAGAACCAGAGAGGAAGCAACTTTGTGGAAGATTAGAAATTAGAAATATACAAATACTACAGTATTTGTCCTCAGGCAAGACTCAAAGACACAATGGTGATTGGATAAAGTGTAAGAAGCTTTGACATGAAACTGGAGTGGACACTGTATCTCAAACTATACTGTGTGGAAACTAAAGCTACAATCTACCTGAGAGCTGTACAGCTAACCTCATTTACATTTCTGTGGATTTGACATTCTAACAGCTTGTATCAAACTTAATAAATGTCACAAACTGCATTCAATTGTCTCCACAGTCTCTCTCCGCACATTAAAAGAAAAGTAAAGACAAAAAGTGTTGCAAGGTCGCACAAATTAAAGCTCCACATGCGCATCAGGGACACATTTCCTGTGTCACATTTGCTTCGTACAGAAAAAAACAAAACAAAACCCTGAACATACATTACAGACTTTCAACCACAACAGCATGTATGAACACACACATGCATACACACACACTTGAGAAAACACAGACTCACACACAAAAAACAATCACACAGATATTCAATTTTTAGAGGTGCGCTAGTTTTCGGTCAACGTAGCGATGTCAGACCATAAGTCCCATTGCTAAAGACATGTACAGTTGAAGGGCAGGGTCTGTGTTCAGATGCTGAACTGTAGCAGGCACAGTGGAGAGGAGGCATTTTAAACAGGCATCGGCAGGCTCATCTTTGCACTCCCTCGAAGGACTGCAGACAGGCGGAGGACAAAGAAACAAAACAGGCATCAGACGAGTTTGAGGGAGAGTCAAATTTGTCTCCTATGTTTACCAAGTGACATAACACCAAACCAAACTCGCACTCTGCAGCCAAGAAGGACATCCGAGTAGGACTGAATCTCACAATAGACAATGCTCTTTACAGAATACAATTATTCTTTCTTTTAACCACAATATACAGTTCAGTTGTCTGACTATCACAGTGATAATATATATTCAGTTATACTGTATACTTATCATGGAAAAATACCAAACACATTCCACCACACATGCTTGTATACTAGATGTATCTTCACTTCACTGATTGTGTATCATTCAAAATAATTAGGTCTTTAAGACTGTGAGGGACAAAAGTTTGGGCTCTAATAACTTGTAATAAGCAAGTCATGAATTTGTCATGCTTTTTAATCCTCCATAGATTAAGTGATAATTCAAGAAAAGTTAAGGTAGATGTTAGTTACAGATCTATGGATAAAGACTATAACATAACAACAATGACAGTTAGACAAATGAAATCTCCTCAGCCAATAGTTTCAACTCACCCCTTGTGAAGTAAAGGTAGAAGAAGTCGCAGTAGAATATGGTCTGCACAACACCAGACACCACAGCGATCTGGTCAAAGAAGCCCTCGGTGTGGTAACGCCACACCCAGTTGGCTATGTAGAGGGCTCGGTATAGGCCGAGGAAGAACAGGTAGTGGGTCGTGATGGACTCTGCCTCGCCGGTCTTGGTGATCATGAAGAGCTGCGGCATTATGGCCACTGCCTCCAGGAAGATGGAGAAGGTCCACAGGATCTGTACGGAATCAGAGAAGGAAATAAGTAAGTTTTGTTGAACTGAAACTTGTCAGATAAGGTGTTAAAAGGACATGAAAACGAGGTTGTGTTTAGGTGATCTACATATGTAACCCTCAATGATCTTATAAGTACTTTAAGTTTTTCTATACTTGCACCTAAATGTATGAAATTTAACTGAATCATGTTTTTGTACTCTTGGCTACAGAGACCATCAAAAGTAGGCGAGCAGACCATTTTGAATCCCATCCTGCTTGTTTACCTCCATTGGGGTGAAAGCGTAGTGTTCCAGGAAGGACAGGCCGATGACTGGCACCAACAGGAACTCCACACGGAACGAGTCATTCTCCGAGTCGTATGTGTTCCTGAAGCGCATGTAGATCATGTAGACGGTGGCATAGGACAGAGCCAGGAACACCACCTGAGAAAAGATTGCAATACTGACTATGAACATCCACTGAAACACTATTAGTAAGACATCTAACCCATCAGCGGTTGTTTTGCAGGTCAAACTGGATACTACCTGCATTGCATAGTTGTAACACGTGTGAGTGAGCCTGACAGTGACACAGTGTGACACACGATACAACTGAGAACAAAATGTTGCCTGTTTTTGCTGTAGTTTGGTGCCACTGCAGTTTTTTTCCTTTTTTTCTTTTTTCTTTTATTTAGTTTTTACATCAGGGACCATGTAAAGTTAAAAAAAAAAAAAAAAAAACAATCTAAAAAAAAAAAGAGAATAGATGCTCTGATTTAGTTAACAGCTCATTTCCATCCGAAGTCCCTTGGTTACGTGTGTGAAACCATGTGTGTGAGTGAGTCAGGATTTAGACACTTACCTTCATGATTGTGTTGTAAGGAGAAATGAAGACAGTGAACAAGTCAAGGTATCTGGTGGTGAAGACAAGTGCAAACAGCACCTGAGACTTCCCAGAGATGCCTACAGAGACATAAAAGTTACAACACATTTAATGAAAGTGATGTAAATGGCTTCATTTAAATGTGTAGTGAAAGTACATGATCCCAGAAGACATGTTAATCACTTTTTGTTTACAGAAAATGTGCAAAAGAGGTTATTTCCCCCTAATTCTTATGAATTAACAGAAAAAGTATCCAAAAAGACAGCTGTAGTGTAGATTTAGTTTGATTTAAAGATGCAGGGTGCTGTATAGTAGGTGGGGCTGGCAGCAGATTGCTTTGTTAACATTGCCACGTAGCTTCCACTCCTGTAGAACTATCAGCATCACGCAAAAAACCTTCCTTTAATGTACTCCACTAACATCTATAGTTATGCGCCACATTGCCTATTTGCGCACTGCGTCGATGCTCCATCTACAGAACTGCATGCATATCATTATTATGAGGCTGCACAATCCTAACAGTAAACACAGCCAGAAGCCCAAAATCTGCCTACCAGCACAGGATCTGGTACTCCACATCTTCATTAAGAGGATGATGATAGCCACCAGATGTGACACGTCACCCGCCAGACGAAAGACGTTCATGTTGTTCAATGTTCGACAAAAAAAATTAAAAACAAAAAACTTTAACGCGACTCCTCAAAAAATCCTGACACGTCCTCAGGCGACGGGACAGACCTGTTCAACGTCCAAACACTACAAATACATAAATAAATAAAACGGAACAAAGAGCTGTAAGGTGAAGTCCAGACTGCCACTTGGTTCGTTATCTTAATGCATGAAGGTAAACAGATGAAAAGTGTCTGTGTCCGCTCTCTCAGGCTCAGCTGGATCTATACAGGTCTGGGAGCAAAGTTAGTTGAGAGGAGGTGACGTGGCTGTCAGCTCATACCAGGAACAAGCGTCAAGTTACACAGCATTAAACAAATATCCGGTTCATAGTAAAACCTGCATGAATCAACACACGCACACTTCCTGTAAGCTGCTACCCTGTAATTGAACTAATAAGATGGCAATACGTGGCTGGCGATGGGAGATATTTCCCTGAATGATAGTGTTCTGCTGTCCAAAGCTGAGGGAATATCCACATCTGTCTGTGTGTCTTGACCATTGGAAAGATTTTATTTCAATTCATCTGGAGGAACAAATGTAATGCTTTAAGAGCTTGCAACATGAAAAAGAATAGATATGCAACATATAAAAGAAGAGATATCTTATACAACATGAAAAATAAGTGATATGCAATATAAAAAAAAAAAAATACTGTTCTGCAGATTCTAAGTTTTAAGTCATTAAAAGTACTTTCAAAGTGAAAACTCATTTGATTTTGGACAAAAAAAACTGCATCAATGAACTGAATCAGAATGGCACAAAAATGAGAGGCATTAAGAAGAATTTTTTTTTTAAAAAGTGTTTTTAATACATTTCTCATGGGTTACTGATATAATTATTTTAGAATTTCTATTACTTTCTCTTTCCTTTTTTTGTTCTTCTAACTTACACAACACAGGTGTGGTCAGTTTTGAGTGTTCCTTCTTTTAATATACACGTGTACAAGTAAGATAAAGAATTTAAAAAACAACCTTCCTTCTTCTTTTTTTTACTTTCTTCTTCTTTTCTTCTTCTTCCTCTTTGGGGTTTGACGGCAGCTTACATCCTTGGTGTTGAATTGCTGCCATCCACTGGAGAGTTAACTTGAACAGTATCCGGTTTGTCAGAGTTTTCCCTATCAATCCTGTTCTATTAAAAAAGCTGACAAGACAGTTCCTGCCTTGTCCACTTCCACCACATTCCAGTGGGCCCTTCAAACCTGCCCCTGTCAGTCCTGATCTTATCTTTTCTTTCTGAAGTTTATTTTCTTCCGTTTAATATGTACACATTCTACTGTTTATGTATGTTCACTAACTCCCACTTACTTCCCTATAACGTGTCGAGTCTTGTTCACTTTACTGGGTCCTATTCTACCTCCTCTTTCTCTCAACACCTGCTCTATTTTGTACTACATGTAGTTGTCTTCCTCTTATCTCCAGATCCCAGTGCTAATGCCACTCTTTATTGATTTTCTTCCATGCAGTACCTTCCCCCTCAGATTCTGAAAGTTAATTGTGATGTCTATGGCTTCTTATTTAACAGCTCGTTTGGCCAGTTTGTCCACTCTCTTATTACCCATAATGCCCATGTGCACAAGAACCTTGTTGTTGTTTTTTGTTTAAACTCATGAGTTCATTACACACACATCCACTGAGTTTAACCTGATGAAATGCAAGTTTCACCTGTTTCACAGTTATTTTTCACCACAGGTTCAACACTGAATACTCTCCATGTGAAACTGTCGGGGGATTTGTTGTTTTGAAAGATGCAAAAGTTTTATTTGAGAGGCAAATACATGTCATTGTTTTGTTTTTGTTTGACTTGCTTCAGTTAACTTGATGTAAATTGGAAGAATGGCTTAATGTGTCACTTGTAGGCCATCCTCAAGAAGTACTCCCTCAATGAAACAGCAGATGGCGACATGCTGCTGGCAGTGAGGACCTGGAAATCCTGCATGGACCTACACTTGATAGGACTGAGAGTGCTTATTGACTCAGTATTTGCTGTATATATATATAGCACTTTACCTGCAATACAGTTAATCTAAAGTGCTTTACAGTGCAAAACATCATAGCGATGATTGATAGAAAATGATGATAATAAGAATAATAGGAAAGGCATGTGGTCACACAGAGCCCATAATGACAACACACACCTACAGAGACTTCAGGGGAAATTCCTGAGCAGGTTAAGTGAGGCACGGTTGAAAGGTAATGAGTAGTGGTGTGTTTTAAGATGACTCTTGAAGATCTCAGTAGTGGGGGAGAATTAGTTGGTGGGAGAAAGAGAATTCCACAGTTTTAGGGTAGATACAGAGAAGACCCTGTCCCCATAACACCTTGTCCTGGATCTCTGGACAGAAGTCAGGATCAGGGATTAAGATAAACTGATGTCATGAGCCCACCCCTGTTTAATTGTATTTCCTGCAAGTTGTGTGTTGTTGTTTTTTTAAATTGGGCTGTTATCACTAAAAGGCAGAAAACGGGACTTTGTAAAGTATTTTTTTGTCCGTGTAGTTACTATCAAATTCCGGTAGTTTGTTCTAGCACTGTGACAAAATTACAAACCTGTAGAATTAAGCTTTAGTATTTTATTTCCCAATATAAAGGTCTAAATGCTGTGTCCATGCTGCCAGAAATAACATTGTGAGGAAGAAATATATCCTATGTATCTATTTACCTATACATCTGAGCACATATAAATCCAGATAAAACTTTTACACAAATGAAACTCATCATTATACCTGTTTAAATATTTTATTTTGTATTTCCTGTTTACCAGTTTTATTGCACTCAGTATAAAATATGCTTTACAAATAATCTCCTTTACCATTCTTATCTCCTTTATCAACCTTAGCAGATGTTCTGCATGAATCATTAACCAATATATCTTTAGGCTAAGATCGCATTAAATGAATACAGACTTAATTAAATGTAAATTAAATGCAAAATTGCTGTTAAGCAGTCAGATTATCTTGAAATAATCCAAGCTGATGAAATTAGTGGATTGCATTGGTAATCACATTTCACAGGAGATCTGTGACAGATTGTAGATTGAAAATATCCCACACAGGGAGGGATGTTCTGAGTCTCCTCCAGCTGTGTGATGAACTCTTTCAGTCTGTCTTCTTCTAGTATAAATGAGAAATGAGATGAGTCTTTGAACATACAAGCTTTTGTTGAATTTAACTGCTACTTTAAAAAAGAAAGAAAAAAAGTCAGTCATACAGTCAGGCAACCTTGATCTGTGATGCTAAGAAGAATCTGTATCCCACAGCAAAACCTTCAGGAACCTAGATCCAATAAAGACTTGTAGCATTGTATGTATGCTTTCCAGAGTTTTAAAATACTCTCCACCCTCTCTGTCCTCAACCGTCTTATGACACTTCCCCTCCACCTACCTCCCTTTCCTCCTAATTCTGCTATCTGAATCACTGTCAAAACCTAAAACCATTCGCCCTTCGTTTCTCTTCTTTCGATTTCTCCCTTCCTATCGGATCCCTCCTTCTCCACCTCCTCCTCCGTCCTCCCTCCAAATCCACACATTTCAGCAGAATTCTGGCACCCCACACACACACACACACACACACACACACACACACACACACACACACACACACACACACACACACACACACACACACACACACACACACACACACACACACACACACACACACACACACACACACACACACACACACACACACACACACACACATCCTGTTCCCCAGCATCCTACTCTTATGTTTGATGTGGTAAAATCAGCTGAGATGACAGAGGAAATGCTTTCAGCCTTCTTAGACTAGAGAACTGAGGGGGCACCAAACACCAATGAAGCGCACACACCTCTTTCATGCACCCCTGACGCATCCATTGCAGTCCCTGCTTCCTTTTTTCTGTCCTACGGTTCATTATTCTCAAACACATATGTTCATCTTCTCTGGATAACAAATGGATAGATCAGACAGAGAGGGGAACAAAAATAATGGTAAAAGGTGCGATGGTGTGACATACTTGGACAATAATATACAATGTGCACTGTAAAATTATGCTTTTCTCATTCCTTAATGTGTGGTTTATTCCAGACAAGCATGTGGATGAGGTCGGACCAGCAGACAGAAAGCAGCAAATGTTCTGCATAGACCCATAGAGGACATCCTCTGGACAGAGCTGACCTGTGGGTTACTGTAATGAGTGTGTGCTAAGCAAAAGGTTATGGGAACTAATCTGACACCCAGGCCTGATTAGTATCTATTTATAAGCACACACAGTCGGGTCTGCCCTGAGGAGTGTGTCTGCCTGGTCATCTCCTCCTCTTCTCAGATTCTGGACCGTCTTTCAGTTTGTCTGATCAGTCTGTCTGCGACCCTCTGTCTGCGACCCTCAGTCTCCTCCCGTCTCTCCCGTCACACACAGACAGTTTAATGGTACCCTAGTTAGCGTCTGACTCAGCTCAAACCCAATGCTCTGTGGCCAACGCGCACCTCAGCTGTGTGAGCAGAGACACTGAAGGCTGTGATTATCTTTAAAATGTGACTCAAGATAATTAATAGTTATCATTTTCTCAGTCATACAGCGTTCAAATTAACCACCTGGAGCTACATTTTAAAGCTTGTGCACTGCTCCAATTTTCTAAGCCTGCGTTCTGTAAGAATAGATGAAATCTTCACAGCAGTCTTCAGCTCGAGATCTGTCTTATGACTACAATGTAAGTAATATTTAAAAGCTTTAAAACAGTGTTGAATAACCCATAAACCCATTTATCGACTGAAAGATGACAAAAAAGACCATATTCAATGGAAGACAGTGAATATTCCATTTCGGATTGAGTGCAAAAATCTCTCTCTCTCCATCATAGCATGTCCCAGAAGAGTTTTCTCCACTCCACTTCTCCACTCAAATGGTCAATGACATCACCACATCTCTCTGCTGTAGCCATCATTCATCTTTGCGCCACTTTTGGCCGCCTGACCTGCGGCTGCAATCCTTGATTTATACTTTCTTTCTTCATTTGTGTGTTTGTGTGTAAGATTAAAGCTGCACTGAATCAGGCACCATGTGTACTACTCACACAGTCCTGGTCATGTTTGATTGACCAATGAACAGTTCTTGTCATGCCACAGAACTCGAACAGACTTATTTCATTACTTGGTGAATCTGTTTCCCAATTTTTTTTATTTTTTTTTTCTGTTTACCTCACTGTTGCTGCTATTTACAGTGCTGTGTCTCCATCTACCCCCGCGTTCCTCCTCTGTGAAATTGGCATATGGGCAGATGTACACCCACATCCCTATTCAGAGGAAGAGGTTTTGAAAAGAAGAACCCTCTAAGGTTAGGGTCCTCCTCACTCCTCACTCCTCACTCCTCACTCCTCACTCCCCCCCCCCCCAAACCTCTATAATTTACAACTAGAAGGGAGAGGGAACGAAGGAGAGCAATAAGGAAGGAGTGATGACAGGCCTAATGGGGGGGTGAGGGGAGGAGGAGGGGGGAGGTGAGGAGGGGGGTTGGTTACCTTAGAAACTGTTTTTATCAGTTCATATTTCATGGAGTCATCTGGATGCTGCATGAAGGAACTCTAAATTATACTATAGCAAAAGTCTCTTAGTATTCATTTGCCGTCAGTATATACAAAAATAGTAAAGTAGGAGTACTTTTATACTTTAAAAACATTTTTGTAGAGACTGTTTGACCTTAAAGAACATTAAAGAAATCAACATTCAAACATTATCTTTACATTTAATATAATTCATTGAAATAATTTTGTTCTCCTATTTTATGTAACAAATAACCAAACACAAAAAACTAAAGAATAAACTTTGCTATCTGAAAGCTTCATTAAGAATGAATCACCCATTTATCTGTGGGTTTGGTATAGAGACTAATTATGAGGGTCAGAATATATACAGTATGTAAGGGTTAAAGGCACCGTGTTGCAACATTACAACATCACTACAATCATCTTACACATTAACATAATAAATAATAAGACACACTAGTGATTACATTTCTTTCTTTTAGACTACGACCTTTGGTGTGACATCACTGATCACTACAAGTCATGAACTACAACATCTCTGGTTTTCATCTGGCTGGGGATCATTGTTACATCTCTTTCTCTCCCTTCATTTCCTGTCATCCCTATGCCGCAGCTAAAATCCTATCCATTAAGTCCGACCACCAAAGTCATTCACAGGGCAGAAAAACCCTTCAAACCAGCATTTTTCTACCCTGTGTGTGTCGATGTAGCCTTTAACATAACAGAGCTCTCAAGTTTGGATTGTGATTATAAAATGCATTGACAACCAGCAATTAGAGGCTGGAAACCATCCACAGCACAGTTGTGAGGGAGTAAAAGTAAAAGGGTTTACAGGCTAATTGACAGCCCTGTTATTGTATTCATCATGGTGATGCACAGTTTTCAACTATGATGGAAACTCAACCACGTTATTTTCAAGCCTCCATGTTTTCCTCATCTCCCACCTTCTACTGTATCATCTCTGTTGTTCCCTGAGGAGAGTTAGCCTAGAAATCATGACTCAAACCAGTTCTCGCTCGCTTACATGGACCCATCAGGCATTATTCAACACCTACACATGCTTAGCGTGCACAGACAAAGTGGCAGCCCCCCATTTAGTCTTATCTCTTTTTGTTTCTCTTCTTTTTTACTCTACTCTCTTCTCGTATTCTCTCCTCTCCTCCCCTCCCTTCCCCTCTCCATCCATCCTTCCCTCTCTCCCTCGCTCTCTCTCTCCCTCCCTTCCGAACCCATGCTCTGCAGAGGGGGAGTTTGACACAGCATTTTCAGCCCGGGGTGTGTGAGTACACACAGGAGAGAGTACACAGACAGGATTACAGTCAGTGAAGGAGGCAGCGGAGGACAATATAGGATTAAAAGGAACAAGCAACGAGGATAAAACAACGAATAAGTGATGAGGAAGAAACTAAAAGAAGAAACTAAAAGAGTGTAAGAATGAAAGAAAGGACCCTATACCACAGAAATCTGAAGATGTGGCACCTTTGCCCTGGACAGTGAAAGTGGGATTCGGAGAAGTGAAGTGGTGGCACACAAGGAGTTCAAATTACAACAAAAGTGGCAGAAAACAACCACTAACTTGCAGGGTGAGTATCATTTATAATCCTTTATCTTATTGTGTGTCAGTATCAGGACACGTGCACAATGATGATTTAATATAGCAAGTTTATTATTTGTTAAATAAAGTCATTTGACAGCACCACACTGCAGATGATAGACATCAAAAGCAGCTCTACTGTTTCTTACAGACTGTACTACCTTCCAAAATAAGCACTGCGTCAGACAGGCTATAGCTCGGGCATCATGGAAAATGCTAAGTCGTGTATGATCAAGCTAACAGTCACAGTACTTCGTCACATGTAAATCTCTATGGCACAAATGAGGCTCAAACTAAGGCATCACCTGGAAACCTATTAAGACAAAGCAGACATATAAAGTCAACTTCAAGGCAATGTTGCAGATGTTATATTAGTTGTGCACCTGCTGATCAACTTAAAACAAATGTGATTTGACCCAGAAATTATTGATCTATTTTTGCTTTAACTACATTACAGTTAGGAAAACAGCATTAACCAGTAATACTTATTCAAAAAACTGACCAGTAATGCTTTGACAAACCAGTTGCTGTGCTGTGTAGCTGCAGGGGTGATGGGTATGATATTGGATGACCAGCTGTAAACAGTCAATATACAATCAGCTGTAATTGTTGTGGCTTCTCTCTGTCCATCTATCCAGGAACAAACAAACATTCAGGGTCACGTTCAGGGTCGGATCATTCAGGTCCGCAGATGTGGAACTACAACAAAATTCCTAAGGAAGAAAGTCATTATTCATTTATAGCTAATACATATACAAAATGATATACTGGACATATTACAAAATGATCATGCATTTATCACATGAACTGGGAAAAGGAATATGTTTTGCAAAGATGAGAATAAAACAATATGGAGAAAAAAAACATTTGAATTGAAGCCAGTATGGAGGTTGTCTGGGATGTGATGATAGCATGGGAATAATTCTCTGCACCCTCTCTGTGGGTTGGCTCGTGACAAGCAGAGGTGAAACATTATTGATTCATTTTCACATAGTACAAGCAAATTTGAACAAGGAAAGTGAACCTGCTCAGTGGAATGACTGAATCAGAAATCATTTTAATTAGAATCAGATGAACATGAGAGTATTAATGTTACTATTAATAATTGAATATGAAAAAAGCACACTAAACAGAAGTTTACTTGCTGTTTGCTGTTGGCTGCAGTCCCATTATCTCAACACAAAGGCTTGTAGCATGAATCATTTTTGTGAGTGTATTACATCACAAATATTTAGCAAATATGTGTTTCTCTTAGTAGACTAAATGTACCTAACAATGTTATTCTGTGCTTTTTATGCCAGTGGTTTTAAACAATCATCTTAACAGTCAGATTTGTGGTTAATATAATTTAAAAAGGAAACCAAACACATATTTAGGCTGCATAATTTGGCTGTGAATGCATCAGGTCATACAATCCTTTTATAGACAGTAGAGCCAATTTCCTCTTTTAATTACCAGTTATGACCATATGATAGAAAATGACTCAGCCCACTTTGCATAATTGCTCCATTAGATGTCGCATCCACTGGGCTATATCTGGGCATAAAGCTGTGGTACTCTCACTGGATGTATCATTTCTTTTTGTGACAGATGTCAGAATGTGTCTCATCAGAGGTGATTACCAAAAGCTTCAGAGGAAGTGGACACACTACTGCATCTTAATCTCAACTCTCTCCACCCATCCTGCTTGTCTTTATATTTCTTTCTCTGTCCCACTTTTGGGATTAACAGTCAGGAAATCTCCAGAAAGTCGCTGGTTACAGGATGACTCCACCTTTCTTATTTCAGTGTGCAAGATTATGACTGACTCACTGTGATTGAGGAGATTAGGGAGGAGTTAGTGATATCCAGTGGAAGACTTCAACAGCAGTGCAAAGTCTTACACAACTGAACACAACATGACTGCACAGATAGAGGATGTGCAAATATATGCATACATATGTACAGTTCATACACGGGTACAATAGGGCTGCATTCCATGATTATTTTTATTATCAACTAATCGGACATCTTTTCCTCAATCAACAAATGTATTGTTTACTCTAGGAGGATACAAGGTGGCATCTTCAAATAGCTCATTTTGTCTGACCAACAGTTCAAAATCACAATATATTAAATTAACGCTTATGAAAACCAAGAAAAGAAGCAAAACCTTAAATAGAAAAACTAAATAAAATTAAAAATCTAGACTAGATTAACAACCAAAAATATATGTTATGGATATTTTCATATATTTCTATGAAATCATCTTGAGCCCATTGAATAGTCATAAGGGCAAATCATTAGGAAAATCAAATAAAGCTAAACATTGCAATTTAAATTTTAAATTCTAACTTTAATTTATGTTCCGACTCAGTAACATGGATCAGAAAAGTCTCTGCTGTCACTGTCTACTTAAAATCAAATGTACATGTTGCATTGCTGCCCTTACACCCCATCTCTCACCCCCCTTGCCCCCACCCCCATCTGACTCATCTTATAAGAGCACTTAATACAATATAGTAGCTCCTCTAAACCACTGTGTCTCTGGTGACTCTCTCCACTTTACTCCATCCCCCAAATGCCACAAGAGACGTGTTCCTATGGAAACTGGCTTCAGTAAAAGTCCCCAGTTTTACCTGGTGACCATTAACTGGTTTGTACACTGCATATCTCATCTCTGCTGTAACACATCAGTGCAGACACTCTGCTGCTACAGGCGTCCTTTACATTAGAGGCTATATAAGTTTTGCTCCTAAAATATAACATCACTGATGATGGACTGTTGGCTGATTGCTTCTTCCTTTTATAGATGCGCCTCAGAGGTGGAAGAAGTTATTTTACAGCTGTGTTGTTGGATAGAAAGACACCTGTGTGGAGACAGATCACATATAATATAATTAAAAATATAATTCTTATTTAAAGTATATACAGATATGCCTGTATGATTGTCATTGTAAAGCAACATTGTCTTCCAAAGATATACAGATTTTCTCCTCTTGATTATGTGACCTGATCTTAAAGTTAGTAAATGCAGCATCAGTGACATCATAGCAGGAGGAATCTTAAAAAATCTGATTTGATTTTTCAGCATGAGTCAGATAATTTTATTCTTGACATGTTCAGTTAGATGTGTTAAAGGAAATGTTTCAGAGCAGTGGGTTAAAGAGAAAAGTACATGGTTTATGTTTTGAATAACTGGACAAGTACATCTAGTAAACCATGTTTTTACCTAAAGGGACATACAGTCAAGAAAATGTCAAAACTGTAATGCAGAAATCCTCTAATATTATACTCTATAAAAGAATGTAAAAAATAAATGGCTACCACAGCCTACTGCAATGTTCAGCTTGGATTAAATATCAGCTTTACAATACAGGTATTATGATGGAAAGCATATATGACAGGATTATCTTTGCTTTTTTATTTCTGGACAGTTTTATGTAATAAGGAAAAAACATGAGCTTGGTTCACGTCATTTAAGACTCAACATTGGCCCAAAGCAGGGTTTTTTAAGCTTACACTTTGTTACAAAAAAACAGTTTGTGCTGCTATACAGTGTTGTCCTCAAAAGCCTGTCATCTGAGGTCTCCTATCCCATATTAATTTTAAATCCAACGTTATCCAGCCTGATGGCAATCAGTTCAATTAACTTCCTGTCACACCAAAAATTCAATCACTTGAATTTTAAGTCAAACTGATTCACTTAATTGATTCAATACCCATCACTCAAAGACACAGAGAGAAAGAAATACAGTTAGAATTCAATATAAACTGGAAATACAGTCTTACATTTTAATTGTTGTAAAATGATTAGCTGACAGGTTTGTGCACCAAAACAATGTATTAAACTGTGTAAAGTGGAAATCTTAGTCAGGAGGTTTGTATCTGGCATACTTTGTAGAATAGTGCAGTGTATTGTTTACAGTGTATGTGTGAGTGGGGGGCGGGGGGTGGGGTACATGCTACCATGCTGTTCATGATTGGCTGACAAAGAAAATGTTACTTAACTGTGTAACCAAAGTACCGACAGTTAAAGTCAAAATAACACTTTGCCTTATCTAAAATAATGTGTCCATCATGGAGATTTAAAGGTACCTACATACGTCATTTCAACTTTAAAAAATGCATAAATTGGAGCGCCCTGGTGGTCGAGTGGTTAGAGCAAATGCCCATAATCACAGTGTCCCCGGTTCAAATCAGGCCAGGAACCTATGCTGCAGATCGTTCCCCTCTGTCTCTCCATGTTTCCTGTCAGCCTCTCTGCCAGTTACTATATAAATGGAAAAAAAGCCCAAAAATAAATCTTTAAAAGAAAATGCATAAGTCTGTGGAATTACACAATAAGATTTAAGGTCCACAGTGGATAATCCTTTCATAGCTGTATGTATTCTCAAGGGCCAAAGCCCCTCGAGATATATCACAGAATCAAATCCAGATTAAGTCTAAATCCACCTTTTTAAAGAGATAAAACAACACAAAACAGCCAGATTAGAAAGAAGGCCCACAGTAATGTTTAAACATAAAGAGATGAAATGTGATGAAACAAAGTCAGATTAGGTTTCACAAAAGCTTAAGAGAGGTCAGGATTTGTGTATTCACAATCTGAATCATGATCAGCAAAGCTGGGCTGTTTCTATTCATGTCCCTTTCTCCCTGCAGTGCTCTTGTCAGTGGTCTACATGGTGGACATCTGATCTTTGGGAGCAGGGCAGAGTTTGACCTCCCACCAAGACCCCAAATGAGTGACTCTTGGTGTCATGGGAACAAGTAGAGTCAACAGGTGAGAGGTTTAATCTGGACACAGCTTTCTGTGCAGGACTGCACTTAAATTGCAGTTGTGCAATTGATTTTTTATTTTATTATGTGGTCCTGATTAGATTTGTAAAGGCCAGAATCTACCCCTAGATTTCAGCATTCATGTGCGTGTGTACTCCTTTGCATCACAGATCATTTTGCATCACTGAAATCATTTGGGAAACACAATGGATTAAATAATTGCTCTGGTTGTACTTTGAAATAATTTGAACTATTGATCAATGTAATTTGAAAAGTACACATTTATAACAGTGCCAGTAGACAAATGCATCATTTTGTTTTGTGGTCTGGTCCAGAAATATTGACATGGCCAGGTGTTAAATGGCACCTGGTAGGGGTGAGTCAGGCCCAGCTCAGGGATATTTACGGCAAGCAGATCCTTAGAAAGGCCAAGGCCATTCTACACTGTCCTGACCAGGTGCACGCACAGTTCTTTTCTTCAGGCAACAGCAACAGGTCACCTACTACAAGAACAAGAGGACTGAGGGTTTCCTTGTTGGATGAATGGTTACCATTTTTCAGTTAATAGACTGGCTTATTGACATATGTTTGCACTTCCTAACGCCTCGCTTCTGGCATAATCTTGTTATGATTTGAATTTCTCGTGGTTGTTTATCTTTTTGTATTACAGTTTTATGTATTTGTCCCAACTGCCATACAGTCTTTTATGTTAGTGTGGTGTTCCTTAGTCTGGCAGCACATTAAATATCCCCTCTTGGCACAATAAAAGTTAACTTGATGGGTAAAATGTTCTGCGAGAGCAAGAAAAATAGAATAATTACACATTAGATTAAAAGGAGAAATTCCTATCTTTAAACATCTGATCTCTCATCCATTTGATTGTTGGTTAATCAAATATTAAAAGAGTGTTAACATTCATTTAGGCTACATACAATAAGCCACATAAACATTTGTCCAACTCAAAATGGGTTGTCTGACTGACATTGACTCAGATATAATCCTATAATCTGTGATGACAGCTATCATCCTTCTCACATAGTAAGTAAGTAAATTCACCTTCCCAGCTGGTAATCCGTGTTAAGGAGAGAGACAGGTTAGGGTTACTCAGGTGACTAGATGTTTGGTCAATTTTAGTATGTTTCTAGTGATTTAGAGATAACAATATATGTTTAACCACTGTATTCACCGACTCTTTGCCTTTGAGATGAGGGCCTTTGAGTGCCTCAAATGTTGTCGCGGAAGGTACACAAGCAACAAGAGGATTACTGGCTCTATAAACTGTCTTCCTGTTCTTCCTTCTTGTTTCCCATGTTGTATACACTGCGGTTTGAGTGATATATAAACCTGCAGTCCCCCTCCATTCAAAATGGGTTTTTCTTCTTGTTTGTTTAGCTGAATGATTGAGCTTCACTGTACAGAGTTTGTTCTCACATTCATCTGCTGAAGAGCAAACGTTTCTCTGCGCTCATCTCAAATTTTAGCTTATGGGTGGTAACTAGAGGTGACCTCTCAACTAATTTGGAGCCAATCAAAGTCCTCAGTGAACAGTGAAGTTGAAAGTCTGTTATAGATTTTCTTCCTGGAAATGAGAGAGAGCCATGTTGATGATTTCAAAGTCAAATTTGCAGATAAACATTTGTGTTAATTTAATAGCCCGGATTTATGTGTTAGAACCGAACGTATGTACAGTGGCTGGTAGATGTCTAATAAAAGGCAGATATCAACCTTAACCCAGTGCATACTTGACAGTACCACATTCATTCCTTAAATGTTGTTAAATCCCATAGAGTTAACTAAATGTATTTGGCTCAATATAATGCCACTAAATTATTTACAATTGTATGTTGAACATTTGAATTCTAATCTTCTCCTCTCTGTTGACTGACAGGTACAGTATTGTGTCAGACATTTTACCAGAGGACGAACGCCAGAAGATCTCTAACTTAGGACTCCATAACGGCCATAGATCCCCCAAAATTCAACTGCACTCAGCCTGTGAGACAGAATCAGAGGACCGTAGGAGGAGGTCGGGATCCTCCACTGCCGTGCCCAGCACAAAGGGACAAGGAGGGATGAGCAACTACAACGGGAAGATTCTGACTAGGGGCTCCAATCACATACGGAGCCGATTTGTAAAGAAAAATGGACAATGTAATGTTGTATTCACCAACATGGAAGACCAGAGGCAGCGGTACCTAGCTGACTTCTTCACCACCTGCGTGGACATCCGCTGGAGATACCTGCTGCTTTTATTCTGCACCAGCTTCTTGATCTCCTGGCTCTTCTTTGGCATCATCTTTTACACTGTCTCCCTGGCACATGGGGACTTTGAGGAGCAAACTATGGTGAAGAATGATGGGCTGGCGGTGGCAGGGCTGCATGGACCCACCTCTGGACACGCAGTTGGAGGGCCAACACAAAGAATGCCCTGCATACTTCATGTCCAGGGCTTTCTTGGGGCACTCCTGTTCTCCATGGAGACCCAGACCACCATTGGTTACGGTTGGCGCTGCGTTACAGAGGAGTGCCCTATTGCCGTGATCACAGTGGTTATCCAGTCAATTGTGGGCTGCATCATTGACTCCTTCATGATTGGCACCATCATGGCCAAGATGGCGAGGCCAAAGAAGAGGAACCAGACCCTTATTTTCTCCAAAAATGCTGTCATCGCCATGCGTGATGGCAAGCTGTGCCTCATGTGGAGGGTGGGTAACCTACGGAGGAGCCACATTGTGGAGGCTCATGTCCGTGCCCAGCTCATACGGTCATACGTCACAGCTGAAGGTGAGTTTATCCCTTTGGAGCAGATGGACCTCAATGTGGGTTACGATGAGGGCACAGACAGACTCTTTCTTGTGTCACCAATAGTTATAATCCATGAGATAGATAAAGATAGCCCCTTGTACGCTTTAAGCCGAGCTGATCTGGAGTCTGATGACTTTGAGATTGCTGTGATCTTGGAAGGGATGGTAGAGGCGACGGCTATGACCACCCAGTTCCGTAGCTCTTATCTTGCCAGAGAGATCTTCTGGGGCCACAGGTTTGAGCCCGTGATTTACGAGGACAAGAACTGCTACAAGGTAGACTATAGTCGCTTCCACAACACTTATGAGGTGCCGTCGACACCCCACCTCAGCGCCAAAGAGCTCGATGAGGCTGCAAGCCGGGCCTCTTCTCCTGCTACCCCCGCCTCTACGTGTAGATCCATGAAGGACTTGATGCCGCGGTCGGTGGGCGCCTTCTGCTATGAGAACGAGATAGCATTGAGTGGTGGAGAGGAAGAGGATGACATCTTTGACTCTAATCAGATTGTAGGGAAGGAGAGGGCAGAGGAGAGGAGGACCTCAGTTTCTGTAGACTTTCAAAATATGTTCCAGGACACTGCGACCGTGACATCTGGCAGTCACAGCGTCATGTGTGTTCTGGACATGGACAATAACCAGATGGAGTTTGATATCCTACAGACTGCCATTCCTCTCGATCCAGTGACCTACAAGAGCGAGCAAGAGATCTAAAGAGCTGAGGGGAGGGTTCGGTTTCATGTTTCACAGATTTCTTGGTGATGTGTTGTTTTGGATTCAATGTACAGAAATTCAAACCCCTTTTGCCTTGCCAGTGTTATGTGTTTTACATTTATATTTGTTTGTATTTTCTTCTCATGGAGATTATAAATTGAGTAAAAGAAGAAATTGTTTTCCTAAATAACTTTTCTCTAATTCAGTTGCATTCCTTGAAGAGCCATAACAACCAACCAGACAGATACTGCAGGAGGACAAAGGATCGCTAAAAAATGCACTGACAGGCATTTCACTCCCTTTTAAATTTGATTTCATATACAAAGAAAAGCACAACAAAGAAAAGCACAACGGCAGAAAAAGCCTAGATACTTGAGTCATGTTTTAGACTATGTACATTTTAGCTGAAAATTAACTTTATTTAAGGTTTCTGTGACTGTAAACAAGACATTTTCTGAAAGCAATATCAGTTTTGATGTGATTCTCTTCCTTTTTGAAGAGCACTGAGTTTGATGCACTGTTTTATAAAGGAGTGGCCGATTTATGCTGGATAATCTCCATGTTTTTCATAGATATAATTGCTCGTCATGCCTGCGGTAGTTCCCAGCAAAGTCTGCTATTTGCACTTTTGCTGCTTTTTTGAATCTTTTCCTGAAAACCTCCCTTTACCCAGGTGTTTTAGTATGCATCAGTGAGAGATTATTGGTTTTGCTGTGCAGTATACCAATAAGACCATTCCAAGTGCAGTGACTGAGTGTAGCAGAAAGAGTATTTTTCTGAATGTGATATTCAGATTCCTTAAGAAAATTACTTTTTTGACAAATGTCTTGATTTACTGCAATTTAGGGCTTAGTGAGGCATTACTGCATTTTAAATCTGTTGTTAAAAATCTATTTTTACATGACTATATTGAAAGCAAAACAGAGTATTTAACTTAGCACTACCCCTGAGGTTTAGTGAAAACAGTTTAATTAATTTTTGTCTTTTAGTATTATCAATATAAAGCAGAGTGATTAGACTTTTTTTTTTAACTTTATGGGTCACTTTTTTCTCGGTTTGTTTCTTGTGGAGGTTGCAGCCATTGATAACAGAAACAATACTGAGAGGTGGCTTTAATGAATGTTTGTGCTGTTGTTCTTCGCCAAAGGTCTGGAGTTGGAAAGTGAAACACAGAGCGCCTCTGACTTATTATTTGGAAACTAAGGTGCATGCAGCCTAAGTGTACTCACTGTTTTGATAGCAGAAAGCTGTGAAGCCAGTGTAAAGCACAACAGGAAACAAAGGGATGAAGGTTGAGGAGTACGGCCTCTGGAAATGTGCAATAAGTCACAGGATTGGGACCAAGAAGATTACGTCTAGTGAAACTGTACTGTATGTCATGTGAGTTGTTTATGATGGTTATGTAATAGATTAAATTAAACAAAAGAGTTACCTTTCTTCATGTGGGAGCATCAAAACAGCTGGTTTCAGCATGCTGGAAGAAGCAGATGATACAAAGTAATAATAAGTGTCATTCACAGAGAGAATACATCTAATTGATTATGAAATACATGTAATTACCATAATGATGGCATTGTCAAAGGACTGAAACCAACAAACATTAAATGAATGTATTTTCTAATTTTAAACCCTTTGGTCATACAGTACAGGCCGTCAGAACAGTGTTCCTGCTGTTTCTGATGATACTGCAACTCTCATTCTTACATGTTTATTTTATTGTTCATTTTTTGTGAATTTGTTTTTGCTGATTATATTGCTTGAGCAATGTGTTTTTTGTGTCAACGTGGCTCTGTGAAGAAAGACTGACTGTAGAGACTATGTGTGCATCGGAACAACAAGCAGATTTTAAAATTTAAATTGTATAAATATTCACTGCGCAATCTGCTAATTATCCTGAAAGATATTAAGTGCAGGTAAACAGTTTTATTGACAAACACACACTGCCAGCCAAAAGAAAACTTCTATGCATGTATGTATTATAAATAACTGTGACTTATAAATAACCCAGATTTTGATCCATAACAAACAAATGCTGCTGTAATGTATGGATACATTTGTTTTTATCAATTAGAGTCCTTCACAGTTTCTAGGTGCAAAACTGTGTAAAGATGCTTTACTTTAAGTTTATTGGTATTTTGTCTTCATTTCTCAGTGTCTGGGTTGCCTCAAAGACTAATATGACTCTAAAAGTATTTTAAAATGTTGTATTAAACTATAAGAAATTAAATATTTCTGACTTGGTTACAATATTCAAAGTTAAAGTTTGTAATAAAAAAAAGAAAAAGAAAAAGAAAAAAAGAAACCCCAAAACATCGGTAGGTTATATTTATTAATAGTTCAACTAAAAATGCAACCTATCTGCTTCATTATGACTGGTTTGGTGTTTGCTTTTGGTGTGGTTTATTTTTTGATTGGTGCACAGACAGAGGTGACATCACCTTTTTACAACTGAGTCCTGTTGACCTCAAACCAAAATCAACACATACACAGTATAGTAGTTTGCTCCAGGATTGATTCCAAAAGAAGGAAAAAAGACATTTTAATATACAAGCTTATTTAAATGTATACTTAATTTATTATCAAATGACTAAATATTAATCAACAAATGTGAAAATATGCAATGCTTTAAAGGTTTTGACTGGCAGTGGATGGAGGTTTTATCTTGTTTTTTTATTAAAGGAGAGTCAACTTGCGCACAGAAAACATGTTAATGCCATTTTGTGATTCAGACAAAGTATTTTGTTTCCTTCGCTGCTAAGTCTTCCTGCTTTGTATAAACCTGATGATTTTCCAACCCCTGCTAGGAGATAAACATGCACTATAAAACTACTGTTCTTATTCAAATAAGCTGAAAAGAAATCTTAAGTACAAAGCACTTTATTCTTCCTTGTATACCTTTTGATGTTGCAAATAAATATTTATATAATTTTGGTTGTTTGTCATTTTCCAAACTTCAGGGAAGCTGTCTTTTCTCTAATGAAGCTCTGTGCAGATGTTAAAGCTACTGCAGTGTGCTGTGCCCATTTACAGCCACTAGATGCCTCTGCAGACGTTTCAATCGTAAAGGGCCTCAGCTGAAAACACTGAGCCACGAATTCCCTGTAGTGTCGTGCTGTAGGAGCTCTAGAGAGCCAAACCTGGATCATGAACTTTGAATCACAATGCTGAATCTAAATTTATGAAGGTTTGGAGATAAAGACAATAAGACTTTTATTTAAATAGGCACAATGAGTTTTGGCCTCCACTAGTAATGTGTGTTTGGCTGAGTTAGGAGGAAGGGCAAACTGTTTTTTTTGTTTGACTCTTGAGGGCATTGCAGTGGGTGTGGCATCTCACATGAGACAACATGGTGGTGCCAGAGAGCTCAAGACATCGTCACATGACATTTCACTTCACAAGTCCTGTAAACCATCTTGTAAACCATGACCAGCTCTAATAAATTCAAATACTGCATATGGCTGATGTTGATCTCATCTGCTATCCAGTATATTCTTAAAGGGGGCTTGAACTTTATTTCAGGTCAAGCCATGAAAAAAACTGCATCTGACTGTGCTGACGGAGTACAGAGGATACTGAAGAAGACTGTTTTCTGAATTTGTACTGAAGAGAGGAACCACGTTATGTTTGGTTGGTTATGTTTGGCATGTTTGCATGTTTTGCAATCTGAACTCTATTGAGATACAGGTTAACATGCATTGCAATCCGCATCATATCCTTTAGTAAAGGTGCATCAAGAATGTTTGACAAAACAAGGAATGTTTGAAGTAACATTAATCACAAGCAACGAACATACAATGCAGAACTAATGAATATTGCATCTACACTCACTGAACACTTTATTAGGAACACCTGTGCAATCTAAAGCAATTCAATACAACAGCTCTGCAATAAATTCTTCTTTTACGAAGTTTATACTTTTTGAGTTTTTGTTGACATTGTCCGAAAGGTGATAATTCTACTTTATGTTAAAAAGAAAATGTAAAAGCTTCGTAAAAGTAATATTTACTGCAGAGCTGTTGTTTTGCAACGCATTAGATTGCACAGGTGTTCCTAATAAAGTGCTCAACAGCTGTATATCACATGTTTACATTTAATGACCATTAAGAAAGTGCCATAAATACGACATATCGTAATGTCAGTGTGACTGATGAATGTTCAAAGGCCTCTAATGTGTGCAATGATTCACAGCGTTCTAGTTTGTCACTGTGATGGATCATCTGTGCAAGACAGAAGAAAGAGAGCCAGGGGAACATTGGCAGACATTGTGATTGATGTTATTTAGATATTCATAAAAAAAATACTAAATGTCAAACTAGTCTAATGATTACCTTTATATATGAACTAAGACTTCAGTGAACTCAAGACAACACAAGAACTCTTTGAAGAACTTTGACTATTCTGTCTGTTTTTCAGTCTTTTTCCTTCTGTAAAGGTTATTCAGTCTCAGACTAACAGTGTTACTTATTTAAATATATTTTTTAAAATAAATTCTAGCTCTGTAGTGTGAGTGCAGAGCAAGTAAAATTCAAGGTCATCTGGACAGATGTTGGTGAGAATTCAGGGGAGTTTGGCTAAAAAACATTGAACTGTGAAGATTCTCACTGCAGCACAAATTCATTTAGCTATTAATCCTACTCATGGGGCAGATTTCAAAATTAATTTGTAATTTGATTTATAACTTGCAAAATACTTAATGATAAATTGGGCATTAAACTTCCATTTTGGGACTTTAAATGAACGTCCGTTACATTCAAGCTCTTGCCAAGCAATTTCACAGTATAAGCCTATCACTGCCAGGTAAATCTCTCCGTTTTTCACAGTGTACTGGAGTTTTTAATCTGGTGTCTGTGGCAACATTCCCAAGCTGGTGCACAGGTAATGCCTTTTACGTCAACCAGCAATGATTGGTTTGCCAGAACTGAAGGTTTCCCATAGAGCATGAGCACCAGACACCGCTGGCTAACTTACAGTTCAGCCCTAGATAAAATTATTGAATGCTGCTCTTCTAGACTTTTCAAATGTTATCAGACTCAATGTATCAAATTTTGAGGCAACTATTTTCTAGGTAACTATTTACTCTGCTTAAAACTGCTAAACACAGCCAACTAGTAATGAAGCAAAGTAGTAGTAGTAGCAGTAGTAGTAGTAATAGTAGTAAAGTAGTGCCCCCTGCTGGCCAATCATAAGAAAATGTTCTTGAATAGCTCTAACACATACAGTAGATGCCAATAAGCAGTACTAAAAGATTTGAACAACATCAGAATCTCCAACTACAGTTACCCATTAATCTGTTGATGAAGAAGACAAGTTCGAAAACTGATTGGCTTATGAAACCCAAATGGCATGGAGCAGCCAGGTGTGTCCAAATGTTGACACATTTCTGAGCAAGATCGTCTTATCGAAGTATCCAAAGAAGAGTTTTGCAGATAAATTGAAATAGCAGAAAACCTAAGATGAAAAGTTGTATAGTATGTGGAAGGGAGTTGGCTTGACCCGAAAAAGAAAAAAAACATTGACAAAACAAAAAGACGTTGGATTTCAAGTCACTGTCAAATGTTGAATACAAGATTGTGCTACCATTTGTCTGATTAGTGTCAATGTCCCCTTATAGGTTGCTGTAGTTGCTCGTGGCCCATGGGTGTTTGGCCACTCTGTGCAGTAATTACATTATAATTCCTGGAAATAAAGAATCCTTAAAGTAAACTGTTTTTTACCACTGAGGAATTTGACTGGGGGGGGGGGGTTGGGTTCAGTGAGGCTAAATCTCAACGCAGACAGCGGACCGACACTCATCACCTGCATTGATACTCTATCAGCTTCTTTGAAATGTGCAATGAAGAACATGCAGCAACGTACAGAGGTGCTTGTGAGGATTGAATACAACTCACTGCACGTCTCGAAGTCTGACATGGTAAGGCTATTAGTTACAGGACTGCACTTTGACATAAAGCACTCACAGCAGCTTTTGCAAGATTTGACTTACTTTATATCAATGTGTAAAGTATCTTCATTTTTCAGTCATTACATGTTCCTATCCTATAATTAAATCATTTTCCTTCCTCTCCTTTATCTGCCCAGATTTTAATCAAATTAAAATCACCCTGTGTTGGACTAACTAGAAACTTCCCCTTTCAGTTCTCATGGTTGTCCTGTCTTGATCTTCCTTTAATTATATATCCTCCATCTCTCTGTCAGCTGTCTGATGCTGGTGCCATGTACAAGCACCCCTGACGTTTCACAAGTGGGACCTCTGAACCTCAGGAGAATTTGCGAGGCATTTCTGTCGGTGGGTGAAAAGGATGAAAGGAGGGAAATGAGGAGGAAGGGGCAAGCTGCTTCGAAACCGCAGGCCTCGAGGCTATCGGCTTTTCATTAGCTAGTCAGTGAGTGAGTGAATGAGTGTGATCGGCGGAATGGCAAAACAGGAGAAGCCGTGCTGGGCCACATCAGCTATTAGGGTGATTTGGGGGCTCCCACTGACTCCTATTGTGCATTGTCTCCGAAGTGACCAACAGAGGCACAACAGTGAGCCTTTGTGTGGGACATTTAACTGCCTGTTAGCATGCTAATTATGGGATGTGTGTGTGTCTGTGTGTGCCAGTGTGCGTCTATCATCTTCCCGTCCTTTCCATCCCTCCATCGCTCTCCTGGGATTTACACTCCTCCAATTCCTCTTCCTCTGTCACTTCTTTTCTAATGCACCACTGATCTCTGCGTTACTGCCATGACCTTTTCTCAAGCTCCTTCCTGTTGTTCACCATTTTGTCTTTATTCCCCAATCTGTGTGCCCCCACTGTCTTATCTGTTCTCTCTCTCCTTTTCTTTTTTTGTATTAATCAGCTGCTTCTGATTCTGCTATGCTTGGATCAGTTTCGCTTTCACTCCAATGTTTAAACATTGAGCCTCTCTCACAGTCAGTGTAGGGCATTATCCACACATTTTGCTATGGAAAAGATCATTTCAGACATGCCCCTCTTTCATCAGTGACAGTGACTCCTCCTGCAAAACTGTTCAGCCATCTTGAGGCTGTGCTTTTTCTTCACCTGTCTGCCCGTTGCTGAATTAGGGGTGTACGATTACAGATTCCCAAAATATTTTTGGCCAAAGAGAACAATCCAAGAAGGGAGAAGAATGAGGCTGGCAACCTGCTGATGTTGAATAACTGTAAGCTTGAATAGTAGACAGGTAGACAGGCAGAAATGCAAATAAAGGAAAAAATGCACAGTTAAGTTCATGCCAGACTAAACCTTAAATTTGCATTACCAAGCATTTAACAAGTCTCACTCTCATGATCGTCAAAGTCTCCTATAACGTGTTGCGTAAGCCTTACTCCTTCTATCCTTACCAAAAAAAATAATGGTGAGAATTAAGCTTTAGGGCATCAAATGAAAGCTTTTCACTTGTAAGCTATGTATAGTTTCTTGCATTTTACTAAGTATGAACAAAAAAATCATTTATTCTGTTCTGTACTGGCAGACAAGTCACAACACCCCCCCACACACACAGCATCATCTCCATGGACGATTACTGTTTTTTCATCTATTCCTGCATGGTCTGAAGTGGTCTACATATGAAACAAAAACAGTGAAATCTGCCTTTATTGCTTTTTCACAAATAGAATAAAACTTTCACAATTTTGAAACTGTGTTTTAAAGAAACTTTGGCCTCTCTGAGATGATCCAGTCCATATTTGACCAGTCTAGGTAAGCGGTACTGTACTTTCTGACAGAATATATAATTATGACCAATTTCATTATGTCCTGGATTTTGTATCACCATAGTCCCTAAATCTATGTATAAAATACAGGAAATGAGATTCAAGTTACACCCTTGCATACGCACATCACAATAAGGTGAATGATAAGTAATATTCATGGCATCCATGTACAGCAGGCTGTAATGTAAAGGATAAACATCTCTCTCTGACCATGAGAAGCACATCATTGTTTGATGGGCCTAATTATTTGAAGCCTTACAAAGATTGTTATTTCTGATCTGGATACTCTACACTGGGTGTGAGTTATGAGGTCACAGATGCTGCCCTTCAGTCAAGCTGATCTGACAACTATTGTAACTGTATTTTTGCACCTTGTCCATCAAGATACATACGAGCTCTGCTGTAGTAGTTTTTTGCAAACAACTACGAGGTATATGGGGCAACTTAAACAGGTTTTTCCAGCAGGCGGGTAGTGAATCTGACATACCTTGGACGCATCGATAACCCTAAATCAACAGAAACTGAAGATACAGAAGGTGGACACAATAACAGAAACACCACAAGAAATTCAACAATATCTAAAGAACGGCCTTTAAGTTTTCAGCAACACCTTGCCAACACGGTGACTACAAAAACATCGGGGGCAATGCAGAGGTGAGACTTATTGCAGAGTCTGTGCATTGAAATCATATTAGTTTGAGCAGGTTTTGTTGAATTTTCAGACATTGACTGGTGTTTGATGTATACACTCACTTTAGGGATGAGATTGCATATTTTACATGCAATCACACTACCACTCTACTTTTGTGTGGACACCTGTGTGCTTATCCAGGTACGTATATCTGTGTGTGTGTGTGTGTGTGTGTGTGTGTGTGTGTGTGTGTGTGTGTGTGTGTGTCTGTGTGTGTGTGTCTGTGTGTGTGTGTGTTTGTGTGTGTGTGTGTTTGTGCGTGTGTGTGTGCATGTGTGCGTGTGTGTGTGTGTGTGTGTGTGTGTGTGAGTCTATGGAAGCAGCTGTGGGCCCTGCATTTGAACTCTAGCTCACATGGGCAGAGTGAGGGAGGGCCTCAGGGTGAGAAGGCGATGGGAGAGGGGACTGATGCCCGACAAATTCGCCATCTCCCTCTCCCCTTTCATCTCGGTCTCCGAGCATCAAACAACAAACTCTTTCATTCAGGCATCTTTGCGGCCAGCCGCCCCCAGACCCTCGAGGCCCCCACCCGTTCACGCTGCTTAATTCAATGTTCCGAGAAAAACTCATGATTGGAAAGTGACTTTTTTATCCTCCCCCCTTTTCCATATCTCTTCCTAAGGAGCATCACCCTCCTTCCTGTTCTGCCTTACTCTGTTTTTCCCTTTTAACATCAAAACAGCTTCTGTCCTGTAAACACAAAGGAAGTAACGCCCAGGTCAATCCACTACACACACTTACTTTAAATGAGCAATCAGTGACTTAGATGCTGGAACTTTATATAACTGGCACTGAACTTATGGTACAATACTTAATATAATACAATATGAATGCAAGTTTTGTGTCTTTTAAAGGGCCATAGAGCAGAACATTCACTCATATTGATACAAAAAATTCTAAAAACTGCAATCTCTCCCTCCCTTGAGTGACACAGACATGCAGACAGTGCAAAATCAACCTGAAACTGAATGAATTCAAATGTTTAAAAAACGCCATTATCTTTACAGACAGATATGCATTTCTTGGATAGGCACGTATTTAAGCTCATGCAGTTGCAAGAAAGGGTGGGAAAAAGTATTCAGCTCCTTTACGTAAGTAAAAGTAGCAAAACCACACTAAACATACAATATACTCCATTACAAGTCCTGCATTGAAGATTTTACTCAATAAAAGTACATAAATGTTATCAGCAAGACGTAGATTAAGTAGCAACAGTAAAACTAATAATCTTGCAATATGGCCCCCATCATAATATTACATTATTAGGCTATCGATTGATAATATTGTGTTAGCAGCATATGACTTCAATCAATGTTAAGCTACTTCTAATTACAATTATACATATTGTCAGGTAGTTAATAAGAGTGCATCATATTCTATAAGAAGATGTAAATTATTTATATACAGTATCTATAGGTATATTACATTGTATTTATATTGGATATTGGATTATTATTATTACTTGTGCATTGATTTATAACAATGCATCATATTTTATAATCGCACTATACATTTTCTATGAAGAATCTTCTCTAACCGAAGTAGCTTGTAACTGCAGGAATATGGTAAAAGAGTAGAAATACAAAGTAGTATAATGTAGAAATGCTCAAGTAAAGTACAAAACTGTATTTAAGTACAATACTTGACTAAATGTGTGAGTTATTTTACACCACTTTCTGCAAGTATCTGAGATGCATATTGTTGTCACTCAGCCACCAGGATGTAAGGCTCAATTTGAAATATACCAAAAATTGTACTTTGTGTCCAGGGGCAGAAACAGTCTGTGAGAGAATCATTAAAATCGAACATTTTTAGAGAGGCAGATCATCACTGTGTGCTGATGATGTCCTAAACAGCAACCAGCCAGACACGCTGCAGAAACATCCTAACAAAGGACACCCTTGTTCCCGGCTAAATTCTTGAACATCATTTTCTGCATTTTCCTGCAAATGACTCAATCTCCACGTCCCTCGCCTTCTTATTCCACTCAATTATCATTTTTCAAGCATGTCCCTTCATCCTACAGAGATGGCTTGTTTGGGATTTTCCAAAATCTTACCATGAAATTTGCATATATGTGTCGAGACGTGCGAGGGGGTTTAAATGCCAAAAAAACACAACAAGCACACACAGAGAGAGAGAGGGAGAGACATAAAAGAATAATGTGAATGTGTGATTTTGCTCCAATGGGAGACAGGGGACAGTTGCGAGCAATACAAGGCACCATTGAGGATTCTCTTATTCCTCCTGCATTTCTTTTGCCGCTTTTTGCAGCTGCAGCAGGGCTGAGCACCCCCCACATCTTGATGCAAAAGGCTGTGATGCTTTTCAGTTCAGTTACTGGCTGCTCGGTGCATCTGTGGCTTGTTAAGTGTCTACGTCCATTAAGAAAGTAATCAATGCAAACTTGAATTAACTGCGCAAAAGGTCAAAGGTCATGTGTAGCATGTTTTCTGAGCATTCATACCCAGCCCAATGTTATTTTACAGCATGATACAGCAGATTATAGTATAATCTAATTTGTCAAACCAACACCAGCTAATATATGTTAAATGTATGAACTGTATGTGCCAGTTTTTGCAGTTCATTGTTGTTGTTTACACTATATCAGCTGCAGTAGTAGTGTCACTCGGTTGTGGTTGTACTCATCTGAAAGTCAGATGACATGATAGCACATTTTGGGTTGTTGCTTAAACTCAATGTAACTAAAATGCGTGCAATTTTCCACTTCACCACAAGGGGTGACTAATGAACCTGCTGAAACTCATGAGTCACATTGAACCAAGTTGCATCAAAGTGTTTCGAGCTGTCAGCAGAGGTTTTAAAACTGACTAGCTGATGGATTCTTAGGTTATCATTTCTCCCAAACAAGCAGCAGTGTAGAAATCAGCTCTTTAACGTTTGGATTTCTGCATATACAAACATGCATCTCCATCAAAACACACGTAACACAACTCTCAGCACATATAACCACTACCAAGAGAGTGAAAAACAGGAAATATGAGCTCAAAAAGAAGTCGAGGGATGATTACTGAATAGCAGTAGAGATCAGCCACGGGTAACTAAAGTCTCCTTCTCGCTCAGTCTCACCTGGGACCCTTACCCCAATACCCCCACACCCTCCTCCAACCACTCCCACCTTAACCCCCATATATCAATTTCCTTTAGATGTTCCCCCTCACACAATTGAAGTAACTAGATTCTTTCCTTTGGCTGGTGAGCGTAGATATGAAGCAGAACACACAATGGGCTATTCATTAAGGTAGCAAGACACACACACACACACACGTTTCACCCCCACTTGTCCTCCAACCAGCAAAGCAGTAGCATCGTCCGACTCTAAAGCCCACACATACATATTTAATGATCGTGTCCCTCTGTAACATACATGCATGCACATGTGGGCATGCAAGCATGCAAACACACACACGCACAGAAGTACATTTAAACACATTCATATACCCACATATAGGACACACATCATCCCATCTCACTGCCCAGCTGCAGTGAAAGCCCATCCAAGCTCTTGCCAATCCCTCTCTCTCTCTGACACACACACACACACACACACACACACACACACACACACACACACACACACACACACACACACACACACACACACACACACACACACACACACACACACACACACACACACACACACACACACACACACACACACACCTCCTCCTCCCCAACCAACCAGTAACTCAGAGAAAGACAAGACGAACAAAAAACGCATAGGAACTATGGTGATATGAGCACAAAGGCGGGATTCACAGACGTTCAAGAGGGGGACCTATTTAAACGTAACACAGCTGCATGAATTTATTTAGAAAGATGGAAACCGAGAAAAAAAGAGGACGTTTTACAGAAGGCTGAATTATTTTTATTGTCTGTTTGAAGTTTCCTTGACATTTTAATTGGGGATGTAACTGATGTTTATCACTATGTGGAAGAATCTATCATTTATGGAAGCTCAGTTACTCACAGTAATCGTCTTTCATTTGGGGTTACAGAACACTACTTTTTTAATGGAAGGGTGGTGTAATGCTTAAAGACTGTGAATCCCTACCAGATGCAGTTGGGTTTTTTTGTGACTGACACTGACCTTTGACCTCCCTGTGGGGTAGTAAAATAAATAGGAATCCATCAATATCACGTTATTACTGGCATTATGGCAGAGAAACCGAAGCTTGAATGCTGCTTTTATCGCAAAATAACAGACATAGTTGATTACATTTGTAATAAGTGCAATAACAGCAGCCCAGCGGAATCTACTGCAAGGTTGACTGATCCACTTCAACGAGAAAATGGAGACACACCTGCTCTGCCCCGCACAGGTGCATTCGGGGAGAAGGGAGAGGAGGGGTGAATGACAGAAGGGAGGTAGAGCTTGTCTGTGAGTTTGAAAAAAAAAAAGAAAAAGAAATAGAGAGATTATTGGGCTTGTGTGTGACACGATCTGTTATGTGTTATATGTTGAGGTTTTCATTTCCATCTCTTCGCACCCTTAATGTGACTCACACATCATTTGACCAAATTCCTGCTTGTTGTGAGTCAGCAGGAAATACTTGGTGAGTGTGTCCGTATAAGTGTGAAAACAGGCAAAATGGGTGATGCTCCCATTTTGGGTGAAAAAGAAATTGGTTTACACATTTGCTGACACTCAATTTAATTCTCTTAAACTTAATTACATTACTACAACCACATAATTAGATATGATGTGCATCTAGTCCACAGAAAACATGCACCAAGTAATTACAATAAGGGCTATTTAAACATGCAAGATTTGATCATATTTGATTTGGCTGCAAAATGAGTAGGGAAATAAATCACAGCACATCATTTAAGAATAAATAGCAAGCCAGCTGAACAATCGTAATTTCCTTTAAAGCCAGTTTCAGCCATTTATCACAAATGTGTACATTTGTTGTATGTTCGTGAGTTGTATCACCAGTACCTGCTTTACACCAATAAATGACTGATTTCACACAGGTTTGGGTTTACGGTTTTGTTACTATTTATACGTTTTAGCTGGTTTGTCTTAGAATCTGTAAAATTTGAGTCCTGATCCTTATTAACAAAGAGACTACATGATATTTAGCTGGACGGTAGAGTGGATGATGGTGTTTGTGTGATTCTGGCCTGGCTGAGGCAGACGGGGGGGGGGTGTCCCGGCTTTACGTTGGCCTGTGTTACGCTTCTACTTTAAGTGTCACCCTATGTGCTCTGTGTACGTACGTCCATGTGTAAACAACAAACTACATCATCTGTGTCACATGACAACAAGCTTGTATCATTTTGTTCTCTTGTCGCAGCATCGCCAGTTTTCTATTTCTTTCTTCTTCTTTGTCTCAGTGCAGCAAGGTATTTACTTAAATAATAACTCTTCTAAATTGTAGAGTGAGCCTCAATAACACCAACAGTTACCTGGGTTGTAGAGTAGTGTTCAGGGAAATTAAATCACTATTTAGTGAGCCATTATTTTCCATATTAATTGTTTTTTTATTGCTTTAAAACATAAATACACTGTGATAATGATGTTAAATCAATTACATAACAGCCAAAAATACTTTTACTAAACGCAACATTATTTCTATCAAAGTTCACTTATTCCAAGAATCTAAAACTTCTAACTGCTTTTCACTGGAAGTTTAGGTTACAATAAATCACTGACTCAATGTTTTTATCTACCAGAAGGCCTGAAGCCTAAAGTCTCATTTCACTGGGGACCAAGTTTAAAGTTGACCATATTTAATTATGTAACGTTCAGGATATTTGAAAGTTGCTTTTAATGTAGGTATTTATGCTTTAAAAAAAATGCACAGCTACCTCAGTGGAATTTAATTGTATTTTTTTTAGTACAACTGTCCAAATGATAATGAATAGTCTACTTTTAATCAGCTTACAAGGCTTTTAAAATTGAGTGAAAGTAGTTTCCATTTATTGAAGGTGAACTTTGTGTGCTGCAGGGCCTCTCTCAAAATACACTCATTCAAATCTGAATGATCTGAACGCTAATACGTTTAAAATGTAATGAATGGGCCTCAAAGAAAAATGGCAGAGAGAAACAAACAAACAAACGCAGGCATTCATAATGTTTTGGCACTTAATGAATTCACAAGTCGTTTTTTATTTTATTTTGTATTTTAGATTATATAAAACACTTTGCTATCAGTATTTGTAGCTCTGAAATATTATAATAAATGGTTTCATCTACCTCTCTAATTTAATTTTCTCTCATTTTGGATAAAGCCTGTGCGGTCATCCATCATGACTATGAGAGCAACATTTTTCAGACAGAGAATGAGAAAACTATGGAGCAGATAGCTTCACTGACAGTTTCAACACTGAAGTATATTTTTGAAGTATTTTGTCACATGCAGCACCAGATATTTACACGGTTGCCAAAACAGGAAATGCGCCTAAGTGCCTAATTAGCCTAATTAGCAGCATAGTGTGACCACAGAAAGTTAGGCTACATTAATTGCCTTTTTTTTTTTTGGTCTCACATATACGTCATCAGCTCAATTAGGTAACTTTGTTAGGCATGTTCATTTCCCCTCAGTTTCTGCCCACCTTCATCACTTGTGTAAGAACATTTGCCAAAACGAACACTCACGTCAAACCGAGGCCGGGCCACAAATCCTCAGCAGCACGACGGCAGAAGACAAAAATCCCCGCAGTGGCTCCCTGACTCTCCCCGGTTTCAAAGCTCCAGGAGCCGGACACTCCTACCACGGCTCCCCGGGCCTGAGTCGCCGCGGTCCTGAAGCATTTTTTACTTTATGAGACGTGGACAAAGAGTGGCGACAGAAAGGAAGACACAAGCCTTTTTCCTTCTTTTCTCTTTTCTTTTTTCATATGCACAGAACTGCTTTTTGTTCCCTTTTTTCATTTAAGGGGGAAGGGGGTGATCGTTTTGATCACATGATCACAATTCACCTGAGATAAAACAAAGGGCGCAAAGACAGGAGGGCAGAGGAGGAATGAAAGAGGGAGAGGGGAAAAGAATCAGACAGAGAGATGCACTCATGGTTAGGATTCCCTTATCACAGTTCACGGATAGTGGAAAAAAAAGTGGTGATTTTTGGATTGGGGGCCAGTGTGTCGCATGGCGGGGATACAGGGGGTCATTGTTGGGAAGAACAGCGCTTGTGTTTGTATCCGTGGCGTCCCTCGTCTCTCCTTTCTGTATTTTCTAGCAGGACTGTTTGGTTTTAAACGCGCTCTGTGGCTCTCATATAAAAGTCACACACGGTCATGAAGAGGCGCTCTGTCGCCTGCCACACAATCTCTGTAAGGGCCTTTGAATTTAGTTCACACCTGCGATGTGGTGGTGAATATAAAAATAGATACACAGATATAAACACGACTCAATCCATAGTGGTGCACAAATGTATGATTTTACTATTAAAATATTATTCCTGACTGATTATATTATGATTTTGGGTTTGTGTTGCCTTTAGTCAACAGACCGTTTTTTGTATTTAGAGGCACATTTTTCTCATCTTCGAGTCCCAATCCAAAAGCATGAAACATGTTTAGTGAACCTCTTCCACTTCCTTTCCTCTCTTCTCCAGAAGTGATCAGACCTCTCATGAGATTTATTTTTATAATTAGTGGATCTGTCATCTGAACTGTTTTGCCCGCGAGCATGTTCCGAAATCTGAAATTAAGCTTTTGTCTGTTTAATCAAATATCACAGGCCTACACACATTTTTGTCTCAGCTGATTTAACGTCAGACACATTCACAGTTGAAGGAGTTCGTGTAACATCGCTTATCCACAAAACCCCTGATGCTGCACGCTTTAACTTTAAAATGCATGCAACCATTTATAGTGATGATTTGGACATATATTCAGTAGGTCAGGTTGCTGTGCTGTGAATGAGATGGTTGTTGCACCCAGACAAGGCCTGCATCATTTCTTATGTGTGGAACGATACACATCCATATGTAAAATCATGCACGAAATGAAAATATTGGATGTGCTCTCTGCGTAAAATTTTGCGCTCACAATTTACGCACGCACGTATTCGACTGAATTCAACCTCCGACTATAAAAAAAAAGATAATAGAGAGAGAGAGAGAGAGAGAGAGAGAGAGAGAGAGAGAGAGAGAGAGAGAGAGAGAGAGAGAGAGAGAGAGAGAGAGAGCGGCCAATCAGAGATCTTCATCCATCCATCCGCGCAATTTTTGCTGCTCCTTTAAGACTTGTCCTCCCCAGTATATTTTATTTTTTATTTTTTTTCTCTCTGCCTCATACAAGGAGCTCTTTAAGCCCCGGTACAGACACACAGAGCAGGCATTCATACTCGGGCAGCGCGAGCGAGGGGGCTGGGGAGCGAGCGTCACTCTGGAAACTCGGGAACTCACGGATTCTCGTGCTGAACCGGCGACCTCTTTTTCTCATTACTGAAGTAAGGCGCTTAGCATTTCCTACTTTTTCCTCTCTGCTGCTGGTGGCCACTCTGACTCTGCGATTTGATCGTTTCTTCTCGTCGGAATCACAGAGAAGAAAGCCCGACTCAGAATTTAGAGATGTAATCCTGCCTCTAAACTTTGTTAACATTGGCCCTGATCATCATTAACAGCTTTTCCTGAGCTAGGAAGTTGGTTCTATAGATAGCCTATTGATCGGAAATTTGTTCATCTTGATACTTCAATAATATAATATTTGGGACATTTCAGCCTTCTAGGTCTTTCTGTAGAACCATCTGAGAATATAGCTGCTACAAATAGTAACACAGTTTAAACGGTAACATTTTTGATACTTTTGGATAAAGTTGATCATCATTAACATAATAATTCCTTATAATAATAGTTCCGTGCAACAGGTGCTACAGTTTTAATGCTGATGTTTGTTTTCTGAGATTATTTCATTTTTAAGTTGATCGTCATTGGTTTGGTCTTTTAATTAACTTTGACACAGATTTTTTCTGTGAAGCTTTGTGCTTTTTGTGTTCAATGAATTGAGGAGGAAGTAAAGCGAAGAAGAAAGAAAGATAAATCATAAGAAGAAAGGGAAATTGATCAAAAAGTTTATAAGGAGAAGTTTTGTGACATTGCAAAAAGACTGACTACATGCATAATTGGTTGAACTGCATCTTGATACTGCAGGGTTACAATGCCCTGCTATTTACAGTTATTTTGGAGCCGTGTGGACTAGATAACCCCATAAATACGAGCTAATTGAAAATCTAATTGGGGGAAAAAAAAATCTCACAAAACAGAAAACACTAACAAACAACCAAATTAAGGCCAACTCATTGGCAAGTCAAGCGTCGATAATGAGTTCACATACCCGAAATTCATTACGCACAGTGCTTAAAATGTGAATGAATAACAAGCATTATTTGACGAGTATGTCAAAAACAGTTTATATATATGATCAGAAAATGTATTAAATGACATTGTGTGCTTCAGGATGATGGGTATGCTCTATGTTTTGTTGATTATTTGCTTGTTTGTTCTCAATTTGAGGCGCAATCTGCTGAACACACACACCACACTTTACGCTCTAATCAATATGGTCAGTGACGGAAGGGGATTATTGCCACTCAGTCAAGTGATTCTCGATCATCATTCTTCTTTTATAGCAGTGACATTATAAAAAAAAGCAGCAAGTAGTGTGATAACAGACACGTGCGCAAAGAGGCATTTGGTGAGTTACGCGCGACGTTTACGCATAGTGTCTGTAGCAGGGACGCTTTTGATGACAGTATGTAAAGTGGCTTTACAGACCAGGTGGTAGGCGAATATTTTATTAATGCGCCTCGGCCAGATGGTGAAGCTCTACGTGCCCCTCTGCTGGAAATTGATCTGATGTTAATTAAACTGGTTTTCGAAACACCTCAAACTTTTGTTAAGAGCCACACGACACGCAGCTTGTAATTTAAGTCTGCAAACACAGCCAAATGGCATTTAAAAAAAGTATACTGGTTACTGAGATAAGTGGGTGACCAGAAATTGCCAGTACGCACTGATAAACCTGAATTAGAATCATATAACATTATCGGGGAAACATTATCCATACATATGCTTATTTGGCACCTTTATTTTAAATATTATGTTAACGACAGAAAGCTGGGGAAGCTTGTGCTCAAATCTAAAGGTGGGTAAACCTGTGTGTGAGTAGAAATGTTCCACTCAATCATGAAAACAGACTGTTAAAGTGACAGCCTAGCTCATAATATCACGCAAACGTGGGCGAGTTCTCTCATTTTGCTGCTACATGATAACCTGCCGAAGTAGAAAACAAACCAGCGGACTGTGAGTTGCTGGTTCACAGGAAGTTCGCAGATTTAGCACGTTAAGTTCGGGGGAAGGGTGTTGATTTAATGGACAAAACAAGGACACATTTTGCTCCCATCGACAGACCTGCCCCCGTTTAACAACTAGACTGTGTCACTTTACGCACGCGTACTGAAACGCACGCACACGAGGTTTATATTTCCAGCGCCTGGCCATGTTTATCCAAGACCTGCAGAGTATAAATCCAAGGTCTGTGCTACTGCGGCCTCATATCAACCCAACACTTTCTCTCCGGGGAACTTGGAATAACTGCAAAACCTTTAACGGTAGCTTGTTTGGGAGGAGGGGGGGAGGCGGGGTTTGCAGAGAGAGGCACTGCTTTATACAGGAGCTGGGACATGCACATAAACTTTACAGTTATACATCACTTAAAACTGAGTGAATTTGCAGACCAATGCCCACTTAAAGGATTAAACAACTCCAGTGATTCCACTTTGAATTTTGACATCAGACGCCCTAGTCACGCTATTTTTGTTTCTAATATACACATATGGGGTGATTTTATGTAAATGTCTCCAAAACTCATGCAATTAAAAGAAATCAAACTTTTCTCATAGAGGTTGCTGCTAGAGGTGGAGACAATATGGGGAAATGGCTTGAGAGGAGCCACCAATGTTAAATTAGGAGTCTTAAATGCACAAATTCAGTATGAAATGATTTTGAAGCTCCAACAGTACTCGCTGTTGCAATGTGGTTATCACATATCTAACAATTAATAACACAATATCAGAAATGTATAGCATTCCCTCCCTAGAAATACACAGTCAGTAGGCGCACAGGTGTTGGTGAAGGACGCTACTTGTGACCCCATGAAAGGGATTGACACTCCTCACCCCTCTGCTGTTTCAGGTCCGTGCTGAGGGATTTCAACCGCGGGACAAACGGAGGAGAGAGAGAAGGGGAAGTCAGGAGGGAAGTGAGACTGGGTGCGTTTGGCGCACAGAGTTGTGCATTAACAGGTAAACTGGGGTCCAAGGTGCGCACTGAGCCGCCTATGATACCAACAACACGGATGGAAAGAACTTTAATGTGGAACCCTCACAGAGTTTTGCAACGGAGGCTAAGAGTAGAGACAGACTGGCAGTTTATATTATAACTTAAACGAGGCCAGAGGGACAGATCAGACAGCAGACCAGCCGACACTTCGTGCACCACTGTAGGGTAGAAACAGGAACAGGGACCCAGGCAGGTCAGCTACACTTTATAGGAATAGGTCTTGCATCCTCTGCGCACCTGGAGGCTTCTGTGTGTAGGAAGATGTCCAGAGAGGAGCAGAGCTTATCGGAGGTTGAGCTCAGTCCCGGGGTGTCGGACGACAGCCGCTCCCTATCACCGGGTCAGTCCTCCGGTGTGCCCGGCGGGGGTGACTCACCTCTCCACGGGCAGCAGCATTTAGCGGGTTTGGACGATGCAGCGGCCGGTTCCTCAATTAAATCAGAGGATGAGGACGAACGCTTCCCCGCAGGGATCCGTGATGCGGTGAGTCAAGTGCTCAACTGCTACGATTGGACCCTCGTGCCTATGCCAGTGCGCGTGACCAGCGGAAGCAAGTCCAAACCGCACGTGAAGAGGCCCATGAACGCCTTCATGGTGTGGGCCCAGGCGGCGAGGAGGAAACTGGCCGACCAACACCCGCACCTGCACAACGCGGAGCTCAGCAAGACGCTGGGGAAGCTCTGGAGGTGAGGAGGCAGATTCATGTTCAGTGCTGATTAGTTCACCTACTGTCAAAAGACTCAATGTAATGTTTTGTCATGATGCTCATTATAGGCATGAGATGTGATAGCAGGGATAGCCCTATAGTGAGCCTTGAGATAGGATGTTTAACATTTCAAGAAAAAAAAACTATCTACTGTAATTTTACTCTATTCATAAAAGTAGCACCTTACATACAATTTCGAGATAAATACCGTGACATTCAGCTTGAAGAAACACATTCAGGGTCAGAGTTTATTTTTAGGGTGTGGGTTAGTGGAAATAGTTTCAAATTTGGATAGGAAAGGCCTTGGTCATGGTCAGGCTTGAGAGTTTCAAGAATAAACACAGGTAGGTAAAACAATCCTGTTGCTGTTCTGAATATGCTGAATAATGTTCTGTTGCTATTTCTAAGGTTTGAATCAACTTCATCAACTGACATCTACCCAGGTTCACATAGATGTAGATGATGTTGAGTAATTAGATTTTACAGATGAAACTACAGGTTGACATTATCTCAACTTTTTATTTAGGATCATTTTGGATGAGGAAATGTAGTAACGCATTATGTTTTCTACAAGATGCATATGCATTTTAACTGAGACTCTGCCACACCGTCTCACAGCCCACATTTGGTCACAGCTCACTGGCAGAGAAGCACTTGTATCTGTTTATCCACTATGAGTGTGCTGTGAGTTGTCACATGTCCCTGAATCCAGGCAAATTTCATACACGGTTTAATTACTGCTGGCCATAGCTGGAGTAAATAGTATATGTAATAGTATTGCAAAAATGTTACCACTCTACTGCTTCTTTTACTGAACTTACTACATTGCTTTTGAAATTGCTTGTATGCTTGGGTCAAAGTACCGTAGTAGTCGTTTAAAGTACATTAACTTTGTATTTTACCAAGTCCCTCCTTCTCTGCTGCTTTCTCATACAGAACACTGACTATTTTCTGTCCAGGTCAGAAAGGTTAAATTCATTAACCTTATAGAGATGGAACATTAATTAGATGAAGACTTGACCTTGGGCTCTGGCTTGATTGGTTAATTTGCCCCGAAACAAGATGAAGTGGAAGGCTGAGGAAGGTCAGGGGTTTCTCATGCCATTCCTGCCAGTAGGAGTAACAAGGAGCTCAGTTTCATGTTTGCAGACAGGATGCATCTTTGGCTTGTATTATTTCATTACTGTTCAGCAGTCAAAAGCCCCCGGCAGGCATGACATTAGATGCAGCTGTGCAGATGTCTGGAAGTGAGCTACCTGGAAAGTAAAAAAAAAAGGAATGTTGACTTCCTGCATAATTATTAATGTTCATTGAGGATGGTATGAGCCTTAAAGACCTCATCTTAATGTGTTTTTAGTATTAATGTTACTATCACCACATAGTCACATTTTTTGCATTATCACGTTGAATACATACTGCAGCATAAAACCAACACAGTGGCCTTATTCTGACTGAGCATCAACATTTTGACCCCCTTCTTCATACCTCAAACAAACCTATCTACCAACTTATTTTCCTGTCATCCAAGGCTTCTTAATGAGAGCGACAAGCGACCCTTCATCGAGGAGGCAGAGAGGCTGAGGAAGCAACATAAGAAGGACTATCCTGACTACAAATACCAGCCACGACGCCGCAAGAACGGAAAGAATGGTTCTGGGTCAGGAAGTGAAGCCGACGGCCATTCGGAGGGTGAGGTCGGCCAAGGCCTCTACAAGGGTCTCCACCTGGATGTGTCCCTCAGCGCTGGGGGCAGGTCCCCTCTGGCAGATGGGCACCACCCTCATGCTGCAGGTGGGCTGCAGCCTTCGTCCCACCACCCCCACTGATACTGTGTTAGATTAGTCTGGATACAAGTGAACAGATGGATAAATGTTTGTTAGCGTACAAAGAAAAAGGGTTGTAACTAGATATTCTCTTGTACTTCCACAGGTCAGAGCCACAGTCCTCCCACTCCTCCCACCACTCCCAAGACTGAGCCTCAGTCTGGGAAGGCAGGAGATGGAAAGAGGGAGGGGGCTGGGAACGGGGGTTCCCGTGGCACAATGGGAGCAGAGGGGAGTTCAGGTGCTCCAGGATCTGGGAAACCTCACATCGACTTTGGTAATGTGGACATCGGTGAGATGAGCCACGATGTGATGGCCAACCTGGAGCCTTTTGATGTCAACGAGTTTGACCAGTACCTTCCTCCCAATGGGCACCCGGGGGTCGGGCCGAGTGTTGGGGCAGGAGTAGCTGCAACAGCTTCTCCAGCCTCTCCGTACACCTACGGCATCTCCTCAGCTCTGGCAGCGGCCAGTGGACATTCAGCAGCCTGGCTCTCCAAGCAGCAGCAGCCGCAGCAACATCACGGCTCCTCTCTGGGCTCGGACCCTTCCAAGGCCCCAATCAAGAGCGAGGCTGGAGGTGCAGGTAGTCACTTTGCAGAGGCAGCCTCAGCAGGTTCCCATGTCACCTACACCCCCCTCAGCCTTCCTCACTACAGTTCAGCCTTTCCCTCACTGGCTACCAGGGCTCAGTTTGCTGAATATGCTGACCACCAGGCCTCGGGGTCATACTACGCTCACTCCAGTCAGGCCTCGGGGTTATACTCTGCCTTCTCTTATATGGGGCCCTCACAGAGGCCCCTGTACACTGCCATCACTGACCCAACCAGCGTACCGCAGTCACACAGCCCTACACACTGGGAACAGCCCGTCTACACAACACTGTCGCGGCCATGACAGACAACTAGACCAGAGGGCACTGGTGCAGGTCCAGACCCAAGGAGGAGCAGCAACAACAGTGTTGGTAGCATCAGTGGTGAAAGTGGTCTGGGCCGGGGGGAGTGGGCAGGCACTGGGGGAGGCAGCTGGGGAAGCAGCAGGAGAGAAACCCTGTTCTGTTCTTTCTCAGATGCAGAAATGCTGTCACAGCCCAAGGATGAGTTTGGAGCGTGGTGCTTTTGAAGCACGGTTGATTTTTTGAGGCACACAGTGTAGTAGTCAGAGAATGTTTTACTTTGGTGGCGTAAAGGCAAAAAACAACCACCCACCACCGCAGAGTCCCGGGTTAGATTCACAGCAGCAAAGCCTCTGACGCTCCAAACAACACAATGGGTGGATCGTGGGTGGTAAGGGATCACGTCCTTGACAGTTTGGTGACTCAATGCGTATCAGAGGAGGCACATCATAGTCCACACCCCTCTTCAGAAAGCCGAAAGAGGGATCAGCAGCAACAGGGACCATGTCACACACTGTGAATTAGGAACATCTAAATTGGTAATGTATTACTTCAAGATCAATACCTTGATCGGTATTAATGAAGGTGAGACTGAGAGGGAGCCAAATTCATTCTGTATGAAATGTTTTGGGGGGTTTTTTTGTACCAGAAGAATGGAGCGCCAAAGTCTTTGGCTGTGGCCCGTTCACTTCTCAGGCAAGATGAACCTTTTATCAAACAGATGTTAGTTTTGTATTGCTCTGTTCTAATCGATACAATAATTGATAACATTCTGTTGGTTTCAGAGGCACATGTGTCCCTATTTCATTCAAATGATTGTGCTGTGTTCTTTTAAAAATGCCTTTTGTACACACAATTAACGTGCGTGGAAGAAAAATGCCATAACACCATGTTTAGTTGTTGTTAAGTGTATATTTAGTCAAACAAATGATCATGCTGACTATTATCAGGATAGCTTATTCAATGTACTTGAAATTACACAGATATGAGATGTTTGTTAAATGACCAAAGTTTTGAGACCAAAACTTTATATATATAAAAGAAGAGACTGATTTTATAGAAGTTTCTCCCAATGTGACACTCAAAACTACCTTTTATTATGTAGCTTATTAGTTTTAGTATCATTGCTTGTTGAAAATTACTTAAAAAATGCATCGGTGGCAAATGTTACTTTTTCCAGTTTTCACAATGGCACTGATGAGTGTGATGACTTCAGTTAGTATTCGAGGTATTCAAGAAGAACCTCAGTGATAAAAAAAAAAAAAATCTATTTATACTTAATAATTCCAATTTCCATTGACCATGGTCTCAATATTTCATAGGATACACAATAGAAGCTTTATCATCGTTTTAACAATTTACTGCATCGTTACTGTAAAATGTAGTTTGCCTTATTATTATTATTATTATTATTATTATTATTATCTCCACTGAGAGTCTGCAACACTGCCTTTCCTTTTCATTCGTGTGTCATTCAAACTGTGTATATAGGACAGTATTCAATGTGAAACGTCACATCTTTTGACAGTTGAAATGTGGCAGATGCCAATATTAAGAAACAGTTGCCATATATTGAGCATGTAAAGCTTCCATGTAAGAGATAATACCTTTTAACAGAGCCTAATACTAAACGTGCCTTATCCTTAATACCAGCTACTCACACATTAAACACAGAAGCAACAATCTGTACTTTATGTTCTGTTTCTTTTTTCCCATTTTTAAATATCTATTAACTATCTTTTTTTTCATGTTATTTGTCATTTCTTATCTGTTTTTGGTCTATATGTTCTACTATGTTTCACCATATAATATCTTTCCCTCATCTCCTAAATATACCTGTATTACAAACTGTTTATTGTCCATCTGCAGTGGTGGAAAAAACACATTTTATTTGCTTTGTTCTTATGTATATCACTCAAATATTCCTTTATCACAAATCTGATCCATTTGCATGCATCACTGCTTTTACTTTGTGGTCCCTATCATTTAACCCTTCACCTCCCGCCCCAGTTCATCGTACATCTATCGCCGTGTGTGAAATATCTGTTGTGAATTTTACATTTCTTATTTATATTTGTTCTATGTTTTTTTTTTCTTCGTGCGCTGTTATTTGTCCCTCTTGGTTATGAAGAAGAGACTTTGGACTGTTACTGCCATTTTTAGTATTTGATATTTTCCAGTCTTGTGTAACTGTTGTCAACGGCAGCGCAACTTCTAAGCAACAGCAGGAGCGAAAAGCCTAAACATGTGATGATGACTAATGATCTTTTACTCACTTGAAATAAAGCTCTATTATTTCTGCTTTCATACAAATCCGCCTCTTGAAACATCTTTACACGTGATGATGAAAATAATAAAACACAAGAAATCTCGATCTGAATAACTATGACAACATCATTTTTGTGGACGACCGCAGATTATATAAATGATCCTATTATTATGAAGCTGACAAACACTCATTTTCTCATTGTAAATTAGACAAAACAACAAAAGCACATGTCTTCATGACATGTAGTGACTCAACCGCTGCTCACATTCTCAACATAATCGGTTCAGCTAATGGATAATTCACTTCTGTTGGCTAGAAACTCAGCACACATCTACAACAATCCACGACTGACCACTAGCACGGTGTGGAGGACGTGAGTATGTGCAGGCTGGGAATGAGACTGAGTTTGTGATGCACCACAATACACAACAGCAGCAGTGTCACCAAATCCACATGCGTGCACTGTTTGCAGGTGAACTACTGAAAGTTTTAACTAATCCAGCCCCAGACAGGGGTACGGCTGGTTATGTGTTCCTATATGCATATTTCAAGTTTGTTATAGTGCGTGTGTGTGTGTGTTTCTGTTAAGCCTGACTCCTAATTCCCTCGCTTTAATCGGCTGTGTGATACTTTGGAAAGACAAAGAGGGCCATTGAAGGGGAGCTTGAGGGGGGAGGAGGAGGGGGAGGGAAACAGGGCAATGAGGGGGAGCCTTGCCCATAACTGCCTGGCCTGTAGCTTCATCGGGATACAAAAGGGACTCTCATACTCTCTGCACATAGACCCTGCAACCCCCCCCCCCCCCCCCTCCCCCCCCCTCCACTCCTCATCTCATCCCCTCAACACTCACTCCATCCACTGAAAAAAAAAAAGGAAAAAAATCCCCACCCCTCTCCCTTTCGTTTCAGGTTGGAGCTGTAATGGGATTAAAACATTCCAAAAGTGAATAGGGTTAACCAGAGAGAAGACATAGGTACAATTATTGCTTTGTTTAAATGACTTTGGAGTAGCAGGGGCTTTCAATGCAGGTGTAAAATGAGTGTAGAGACCCAGAGACAGGTAGAGGTAGGATGTGTGGCTGATATGTGGCTTTCACAGGCTGTAACTGACAGAAATGGAACCCAAAGTTTTGCTTTTTGTTGCGAAAATATAATATGAATATTGCAGATCACTCGATTAAGCACATTCTGTTAAACAATATGGATTATTGAGACTGAATCATCATCGGAAGTCCATGAAACTGGCGCAAACGTAGCCCGACAGATCAGACTCCAGTGATACAGCTGTGTGACGATCAATGTTCCAAAACTGAGTGAACAGGAGTGAATAAATCTCCAAAAACGGAGAGATAAGAGAACAACAGAACAAAAGAAAGAGATAATGTGTGGGGGAAAAAATGGCAGAATGACGGATGAGGCAAGAAGACAAGTGGACCCGAGGGTAGAAAGTAAAAACAGTGTGAGGGGCCGACTGATGGCGGCCCCCTCGCCGTGGCTGGTGAGTGTCACATGGGCATCCCTCTCTTCCCCGTGAAAAGAGCGCAGTCACCCCCGAGGCACTGTCTCCTCCAATCAAAAGACTCACAGATTAAAACAGTTTCAGGGGTCAGTCAGGAAGTAATAATAACACACACACACACAATTACAGACAAGCAGAACACAACTGGCTTATTCTTGATGACGTTCAAGCAAGTGAGATAACAGAGAATACACGGTTTACCTTCACCACACACAAACTGAGCGTATCATCCATCTATCTATCAGAGGCTTGAGTATCATCACACAGCTTTTTCTACACAACAAAGCCACCAACACGCTCATCCTCACAAACTTCCAGCACACACTTGGCCCAGTTCGCCAACTGTGGAGCATCAACAACCCATTTTCCCCCGAAACAATACAGCGACTGTCTGGCTGCTTTGTGTGTGTGTGTGCACGTGTTTGCATGGGGGAGGAAAATGGCAGAGAGACAGAGCATCATGACAATTACAACACTATTTCAACAGCTGGAAGAGTAAACCTGCTCCATCTCTTTAGACAGTTATAATAAAGGTGGACGCGTTGAGAATAAGAATGTCACGCTTATATACTAGTTATCAATGACACTTAAAAACAGCTGATTAAGCTCTGTTTTAAAGTAAGCGATCATTTTTAAGCTGTGTGATTACATTATTTTGCAGTTCGATGTGACAAACGTGCCAGAAATGTGAAATTTTGTGCCAAATCTCACCGATAAAATTTTGACATTTCAAGCCAACACATGCTGCCGGCATTCAACACGATACGACTGACAAATGTAACAGCCTGTGAATTTGTGATTTACAGTCGTTGATGCTCGAGCGTCAGGGTTGGAAACTGAAAAACAGGAAATGATTTCATGCGGCCGTCTGAAAAGTCCTGATAACATCTGTCAGACAGAAGAAAGATGGAACAAGTTCTCATATGCTATCTCTCACCAACACCTGGAAGGCAAACACGAAGCACTTTGTAAATAGGATTTTTAAAAATGTTACACAAATAAATAAAGTTATTATTAACACTCTGAAACTACAGTGCAAAAATCACCAATGATAGGCAACACAAAAACTGAACACTAAGCTCCATCACACTGGTATTTATAACAGGCTAATGCTTTGTGTTGTAGAGAGTGGAAGAACTAGTTTCATTTTAAGCTTTAATAATGATCGACGGAGGTTCAGTGCAATTGACTGACATTGCAGCACATTATAGTATAATTATACTGTCCACTTCCTTTTATATGATTATTAACCCAGCGACTTAAGAGCGACTTCAAACTCATTACAATCCTGTGAGAGCTTTTAGTGTGAGTAATGTGAATGATACAAGGTCATTTATACAAAACAGTTTATTCAAACCAATAAAACAGTTTTCTTCTACAAAACAACAAATGGAATAATAATTACTACACAAGATTCTTTAGTAAAACAACACAAATGTTCAACCTAAGTTACGTTTCCCCCTTGTGGCTGTTATTTATAATGCAGGTGTTCATATCGGACTTAAAGTTGATTCTAACTTTGAATTTCACTCGAGTGGCGTGAAAAGCTCCAACAACATAATGAGAGGACCATATATTTCCGGGATCTTCAAAAGTGTCTGTTCTGTACATTTCACGTGTTCATATCTCACTGGCTCACAGAGTCACCTGATGATTTTGTGCATTGAACTGAGGTATGAACAGGTGGGAGGATAACTGCACCGTTTTTATGTACCCGACTGACCTGCTGAGATAAGTGGGTGTGAAGTAGCGTACACTGCTTTGTCAGTGCAGACCGGGGAAATTGATTAATCAGTTATGATGAGCTCGTCGCAGCCCCAGTCCTCATAACTGCCGTCAGGAAGGTATCTGCGAATGATGATGGGGATCTTTCTGCCTCTGTTGAAGGACACAAACAAATAGACAATAAGACACCGAGACGCACTGGCAGAATGACACTAAAATTTCAGGCATGATATAAATCTACAAAGAAACACTGATAATTCAAACTACATATTTATCACTTACTTGAGCTCTTTCATTGCTATTTGCAAAGGGTCTGTTTCTCCCTCCAGCTCCACCATGACTGGAGCGCACATCCTGTTGGAAACACGTCAGCACACAGACAGGTACAGTAAACACTGAATTACAGTCAATTTGCTTGTGGCAAAGTTGCACTAATTAAGTTGCCTCCAAACCTCCAAAACATCCTACGATGAATTTCAGACTGGGTACTAATTACATTTCAGATATTGACTTGTGCCAATCAACCACATGATAAGCTCGAGCTGTTTCCAAACTCCTGTGAGAGGAACAAGTTTTGGTTCATTTCTTACTTCTCATCAAACAAACTGGTGCCGCGTTGTTTGTCATCCCCCTTTTTATTAAGCTTTTCTAAGAGCTTTAATGCACATTTTTTATATAAATGTATGCTGCATGATACTGACATACACTGAGTATTACATTTTTTCTATTGAGTGTTTATGTACACTAAATTAACCAGGTTAGTGAGAGAAACCAGGTTAAAAAAGTGGGTTTACATGCACTGTAGTTACTGTAAATCTGCAAACATGCAGATCAGTAACCAGATTTCTTTCCTACATTGACTATATTTTAATTGCATTCACACAGGATGATTTTGGGGGTTTTGTGTTGGTGCAGAGGTGACAGACAGAGTGGCGCTCTTCCTTCCTGTGTGAATGTCGGAGTCTTTAGTAGTCAAATGCTGAAGAGTTATTTGTCTTTTAAAGGGCACTATGTGTTAGTCTCAGTTTGACTCAGACTTCGGCACACAGTTCTCAAAATTTGAGGACACACAGCTCCATGTGATACTCTCTCCTTTCGCTCAGACGCTCCACATTTTTGTTGTGCACATGTGCCTTTGAACAATTATGTATGAATGCAATTACACATTAGGTCCTGGCAGATGAACTGGATGAACAGTAATAGAATAATGTACTTATTATAGTTTGTAAATGTATTATTTACACATAAATTTACACAGTTCTAAAGATGAAAGTATATTTATTAAATGTTAGTGTTCAAATAGCACACGTATGCACATCATGTTTTATGCTATACCAGGCCTGATAAGAGTCAGTCATATTTGATTGACGTGGGGTTGGTTTTTTTTTAGGTGCGTGCAGTATATTAAGCTCATGGAAACACTCACGCTATCTGGAGAGCTCGTGTACCCAGCACTCTGGCTCTCTCATATTTGGTCATGTACGGTGTTGTGATCCTCTTCTGGTTGGCTTGCTGGCCTTCTCCCGCAGGTAGGATCTGTACGTTCTCCTGATCTTCCTGTTCACAACAGCAAAACAAACAGGCTTAGTCATGTGAACCATGCTACATTATCACACAGTGGTGGTGGAGACCTCTAAAAAAAACAAAATGAGCATGAATGGATGAGTTACATTTAGCCCGTGTGTCTTGCTAAAAGTCGGTTTTATTCAGTCAACATGAAGTGAGCCAACAGTCTTGTAGTTATGATGCTGAAGTTAGCTTCCAATTTATATGAATATGGATAATTAATGTCTGATTCTCCATTTTTTCATCACCTACACTCATGAAAAAGATTTAAACATCATAGCAAAAACCTTGATGCTGTTTGAGGCTTATTTCAAATTTCAGACACCTTTAAATAACTTATAACAGATAAAAGGGTAATTTAACTGTTTTTTGTTTGTTTGATTGTTTGCATCAACCAACATTAGACTGTCTACATAATAAAACACTTCTTAAATCTGGACTAGATTGCCACAGAGACTCTACAGGGTTATTAAAACAGTTTCAGCTTCGAGAAACTTTTATTTTATTTTTGAAAACTGAAAAAGGATCAACTTCACTGATATTTCACCATCTAGAACACATTAGACCAGACCATAACAAAAACAACTGTACTTAAAACTTGCCAAATCTGGGCTAGATTAACAAGGATAATAAATTGTTAATATAAAGGTTGGACGAGTTTAAATCCTATGGATTTTGATATGGAGTCTGGATGGGGGGAAAGCAGTGGAATCGGCAATTTTCTGTTTTCATAAGCAAAAAAAGGTCCCACAAAAATCAATCACAAAGTGGGTTTAAACAGCGTTAAAGCTTTTGCTACGACGCTGTAACTATGTCCTAATTGTAACATTAAGTGGTGAAAATGTAGAATTAGGCGCTACATATCAATATTTTCATTTATCCCTGAATGGGAAGCTAACTTCTTGCCTTATAGTTCATATTTAACGTTTCACTTACATCTTCAGCGTTTTCCAGGTCATCTAATCCTTCATCCTCCTCGGCATCATCAAAATCTCCGTCATCGAAGCTACAGATGTAAAATAAACCAGTTATCACAAAGACTACAGCAGCAGAATAAAGAATATAAGCAGCAGCTGTGGTGGCTACACGTTAGTTAGCTAACACACGTTGTGTTGTGTTGTGGCTGAATAATCGTTAATGTATCGTAACATTATATCTTAAATATGTGTGCTATCACTTACTTGTCCTCGTTGTCCGACATATTGTGTTGTTAAGTTTGTAAATGTCCCGTGAAGTCTATAAATGACTTTTCTCTCAGACTTATTTTATGTTATCACCAACAAGACACATGAACGCTGAGCATTCAGCTTCCGGTGTCTTGGCGCGCGATGGAAAATGTTCCGGGTGCTCAAGAGACAAACATCTTCTTTCGTTCCGCTTCTCCTGCAGCTTCGTCAGAGAGGATTTAGACAAATGGAAAACATTGTGTTCTTTGCTATAATACTATTTTGTATGATATGGTTTTAAGTGTCAGTTTCTTAGTGGAGTTAAATTGGTTTAGTTTATTTGCTCATTTGTAAAATAAAAGTCAGAGAAAAATAGTATAATAAAAATAAACCGTGTGGGTGATGTAGAAACCCACTATGGGCTTATCTTAAAACCTCACCTATAACAGATAAAACATAATAACAATGCAAAGTAAAATGTCAAAATAAGCATTAAATCATCAATATTACATACAAACATACAAAATACAATAAAGCAAAAACAACAAAAATCATCAAGTTATAAAAAAGAGAGAAAAAACTCGCAAACATACAAAATCTGGATTATGTAGTAGAATCTATTGTCATCAAAGATTTTTGAGTTTCATTTTGTATCTGGGCAAAGACCATAATTGTGCTCCACTTTATCTTATTTAATACTGTCCTCGAGCTGTATGATACATTGGTAGGTACAGGTTATTGACTTGTCTAGTTGAATAATAGTTTATTTGAGAATAAATAAATAAAGAATGACTTGAAACTTTCTGGTAAATATAAGATCAAATCAGAGCCTCCAAATGATCAAGTATATCCAACACATTTAAAACACTGTTTAGTTTCTCTGGACTTGAAACCATAAGAGTAAAGATGATGCTATAAGAAAATGAGAATAATATGCTGACTACACTTGTAAAAGTACTCATTTATATTAACAAATGATAATAAAAACAACTCAAGACAAGACATTACATTTTCCTAAATAAATATTTATTCCATACTAAAAAAGTATGTAATAAAACAAACATATTAAATGTGTGTAAAAGAACAAGTAAGGAAATGTACAGGAGAAAAAAATACATTAATACACTAAATACTTATCTATGTTAGTGAGTTACTCTTTAACATGAACATAAACTCATATTATTAACTTATAGCCCATATTAAGATCATATTCTGTGGTTAATTACTTTTATCAAAGAGATGTGTAACTGAGTTTGTTATCTGTGTGAGTCTTTGTATCTATGTGTGTATCTTCTAGTCCTCAGTCATGATAATACTTCAGCTCTTTTTATCCATGGACTCTCTGCTGCTCGATGCTTTGTGGTTCAGCATCTTAAACACTTTTGTGGACTTGAACTTTCCTTTTGACTTCTTTATCTCTTTCAGTCCATCTTTCTGGAGGTCTGAAAAGAGAGATGTGGCAAAGAATTGGAATAAAGTACAAGTCATAATTTTCAAAAAGTGAGGTAAGCAAGTTTTGTAGAGTATTAACACACAAAACATGTTTTGAAAGAAATAAAAAAAAGTTCTCACCTTTGTTCTTTATCGTGACTTCCCAAAGCTCATCTTCTTCTCTTTCCCTATATAGAAAAACAAAGTTGCATTTCTACAGAAACGGAAACAGAAACAGAAATGTACAAATATGAAAGCACTGTTTGTTGTGTGTTGTGTGTTGTGTTCTTCCTGTGCACCTCTGCCTGTCCTGATCCAAGCTGCTGATGATCTGGTTCCTCTGTTCGATGATGGAGACCAGCTCGCCCATCAGCTGCTGTTCTTGACTTCGATCCTCTTCACTCCAGTCGCTCTCTGAATGTGAAGACGACAGCGTGGAGCATTTAACAAAACGCAGCGATGCAAAGCGCTTATTGGCACTGCTGCACAGTCACCACAGATTTATTATCTCTTAATGTAGAGAGCCAGCCTCAAGTCAGCAGGCAAAACTCACCAAACTGAACAACTGAAACCTTTTGGAACAATTTTTTTTTTAGAAACATTTATCTTTATGTCTTCAAAAAACAAATAAAAGTTCTCTTGTATTTAGGTACAGAAATATTTTTGTTTTATTATCTGCTTGTTTTCTCTGTCTGTACATTTTATTTAATGCACCCTGCCATTTTTTTTCTATAAATGTCATATATTGTGTGTTTCCACATCAGGAAAGTGGAGTGGTCTGGGGAAAAAGTAGACATTTTGGGCCACCTGACCCATTTATTTTATGATCATATACTGTATGTTCCACATTTAAGGATGATGGAACCCTGAATTATTTACTATCATCATAGGCTCACATCATAAATTATTAGTATTACAGTCAGATATGCAAGCTGAAAAAAGTGATACACACTGTAACACAGACCTGGTTTATTAAGGAGACATCTCAGCTCATACTCCACATCTGCCTGTCTCTCCTCTAACCTCTGCTGCTTTGTCCTGAGAAAATGCACATCAAAAAACAAACTTCCAATTGCAATGATCAGGAAATGAATAATAAAAAAAGAGACATTAAACACATCACCAGAGTACATTTTGAGTCTACTTACAGATAAACCAGTTCTGTATCTCTGCGCACCAGATTATGTCTCTCATGGATGAGAGCGAACCAGTCCATCAGCATCTGTTCTTCCTCTTTGTCTGAAATCAAAAGAAAGTGCAGTTAAACAGAAATATAATAATCTGTATTACATTGTTAGTATTTATGCGCTATCATCATCTTGAACCAGCAGAAACAATTTGACGCACCATTCTTGCAGTCTCTCAGATTCCTCTCCAGTTCGACTCCTTTCTGTTCCAGCGCCTCCAGATGTTTATCCAGCTGTCCCATCTCCACCTGCAGGTCCTCTGTAGAAACATATTGGTCTGCCTGCACCTGCAAACACCACAAATAAGACTAGAACTAAGGAATATCTCATGAATATTAATACTACTCATCATTTCAGCAAAACCAAGGACGACTTCACACCAGAACATGAAATCCCTAAAGTTTTTTTGGACCGCAGTGTGTCAACATTTAGTATAATAACCATATAAATGAGTATAAATTTTAGTTGCCATTTGATGTGTAAATCCAGCTGTAATACCTTCCTTTTGATGAGTGGGAAGCCATGTCCAGGGGCAGGAGCACGTCTAGATGAGAGTCCCTGAAAAGTCTTGGACCTAGACATTGCAGGTTTTCGATCAAAAGGATTCTCTTTGCAGACCTGCTAAAAAAATCGATAGAAAAATTGAATTTTAGGCGAGTTTATACTGTATATGATTGTCTTGTTGAGTTAAAATCATAACAGTGAGAATAAACCCTTGTAGCATTTGAAACCTGCCTAACCTGATATGTTTACATAGCATTAGCATTTCACAAAACATCCTTGTTGTTGTGTGCCACTGTGTTCATATTAGATTTCATTAGTATTGTGTGTTTCAATTGAATCTATATTCATACCTTACTATGAGATGATGTGACAGAATCATTCACCTCTGTCAGCTCAGAAGGCATGGAAGGACTTTGAGAGTGGGCAGATGTGATAACGGGCACAGAAAGGCTCCTGGGTAAAAAGTGACACTGCGCGACCTCTGGAGTGGTATTTGGCTCTGGTGAGGAGCCTCCCGAGTCTCTCTCCTCTGCTGCGTCACTTACTCCACCTCCACCAGCATCTTTGAGATCTGGTGCCTTTTGTGGAATGACTTTATCCATCACATTATCATCAGGTGTAGATTTATCCGCAGTATTTTCAGCGTCATTTGAGCTAACAGAAGCATCAGTGTTCAGCGATACATTTGCCAGATTATCACAGCTCTCTGATTGGCCACCTGCCGCCGATGGCTTAGATTGATCTTCGGCCTCTTCGTGAGCGTCCTCATCCGTCTCCTCTTCGAATGGGTTGGGAGGAGGGAGTTTGGGTCGGTACCACAACCCCTGCTGGTCACAGACGGATTTGGATCGAGGAGAAGGTATCGGAGCTGGAGCCGGAGGCAGCTGTGTCCAGGGGCCAGGATGGACGATGGCCATCCAGGGATGATTGGTTTTCACTACAGGGCTACAACTACTTGAGCTGGTGCTACAAAGAGGAAGAGGAAAGACAATGTGGTTAAGAGTGAGTTGACTTCACAAGTGAGAAAGCAGTTCTGTTATTATTTTATTTCATTTTAATTACACTAATATAACTCTATATTGTCTTTTTTTGCCATCAGGACCCCTAAACTGAGGACACTCCTGTTAGGAAGAGGCAGGACACCTAATTTAGTATCATTACAATAAAACACACTATTTTATAAAGAGTCTTTAATGGCATGTTTAAGATTTGGTCAACATTTAAATCCTATATTATTTGTTAGATTTTGATTTTTAAACTTTTTTAATCATTTGTATTCCTATTTGTGAATTCTGCATATAGGATTTATTACATGTTTATACAATTGTTGTTATTATTGTCGAGATTTAATAAATTAGAAGCCACAAAACCAACAGTTTCTTTACACTTACACATGAGATGAAATAGTTGAAGATTTACTATGATTGGAGGAATTGCCTGCAGATATAAACAAAAAAAGGCTTCAGTCAAAAAGTCATGAAAGAGAAGAGACATGAAGCTACCATCAACATATGATTAAAAATAAGAGACCCCGAAGTCCCGAGAGATAAAATAATATAGTGTCTGTTTACCTGCAGTAGGGGAGCTGCTGGTGCTGGTGGTCTGCAATGTTTTGGTCCTGGGTGCAGGAACAGGGGCAGAAGAAGAGTCCGACATGTGTCTGGGTGCAGCAAGCGGTCGACTACTTCCCTCTGTCACTTGTACGCACGCTGAAGAGAGCTCAGAGGGCTCTTCGGTCTTCGTCACTTCCTGCTGTACTTTACCGTCTGCCAGAATAGACGCAGGTCCAGTTTTTCCAGCTCCGTCCTCGGTCTCGTGTTTACCTCCGGGTGGGGGAGGATTAGGACGTGCTGGCTTTACCGTGCTCTTAAGTACAACCTGTGAATCTCTGTTTTTACCGTCCTTCACTTCTCTGCTCCTCTCCGCTTTTTCTCTTCGCTCTGCCTCCACCGTCCTATGAATCAACCTGTCCTGGGTTTTCTCAGGGTAATGAGGGACGCTGGTGATAGCCAATCCACTCAGAGATAAATATCCTGCCTCAAACTTACATTTGGGTGAATTACCCGTAGATCCAATACATTGATGCAGGTCAACAGGAGTATGGTGAGAGCAGATCAAGGAGGCAGCATCCCTCCCCTGTGTGTAAGACTCTGGTAAAAGAGCGCTGTGGCACACTTTGCATCTGAAAAATGACACAGTGAAAACATGTTTAACATAATCACTATTAACAGTAAGAAGGTAGTTACATAATTAATCTATAATCCTATAATGAAAGAAATTCAATTATTTAAAAAATAAAAGAGAAAACAGCTACCACAGTCATTCTCTCTAGCTGTGTGACCCATCACAGTTGTGTAGATTTTCTTTTTGAAGCAGACATAATCAAATGTGAGCTGGGATGTCACATACGATCTCAAATGTTCGCTTGAGACACATTTGAAGTTCCTTTTGTAGAACTTTTCTGGGGCGCTGTGTGACTGCTGACCCAGTGCCTCATATTTACATACAGTAGAACATAGAGTACATGTTTAAAAAAAAAAAAAAAGCAGAATGTGTATCTTATCAGGAAATTAGATTCATACGATATAATCAGGGGTCTTGTTGAAAGTGTTTACATTTTTAATATGTGTACATGTTATGGCCACCAGAGCAGAAACAACTGGGATGCATATATAAAACACAGGTGAGAGAAATTGTGTGTGATTCTGTTCATCTGCTTTTTAATGAATTCATAAAACTGCCCTCAGCAAAAAGGTTTCATATCAAATGCAATATCTTTGCTAAATTCGTAAACATGTTTCACACTGAAAGCATGTGTTATTGTTGTCTGTGCTGTGCATGTTGTGTTATTTATTATTATATGCATTGTGATTTACTATGATGTCTTTTAAATCAACCTCTGACGCCAAAGGCAAATTTCCACATTAGTGGACAATAAAGATGATTAAAGATTAAAGTACCGCCATCTGTTTCAGAGGAAGTTTGGCTGCATCTGGATCCAAACACTCATAGAAGCAGATGCAGAAGCAGCTGTTACCGTGTGAGCCGCGGTGTTACCTGAAACAGCTGCGATGGTAGACCTTTCCATCGATCAGATGTCTCTGAATAAGGTGGACAGGTTTGAAACACAAATGACACACCGTGTGGGGTCTTCTGCTTGATGAATTATCTTCTCCACTGGACAGATTGGTTGAGCTCTGAAAAGAAGAGAAACAAGCAACTTAGATTGCTAACCTAGCGGCATAGGTGACGAATAAACAGGTGTGTTAAAAATGACGGTGAGCAGTTACCTTCAGGAGTTTCAGACCATCAGGAGCTTTAATCTTTGTGAGATTGTCTAAAACAGTGACGTGTGATGACCTCAAACTGGCAAGACCTGCTGCAAAGGCAAGAAGACATGCAAATGGAACAAAAGTTGACAAATTAGAGTTTTTAGATAGAAAAGTGCTGTGCTGTATTGCTTTGAGTAGAGGAAAGGCCTGAGCTGTAAGAAGGATTAATTCACATGTCAAGAGTGAGGGATAGATGTAAAATACTGTTTATAAATCTGGTAAAAGGTAATTCCCTGAGGGGCAGGAATTTGTAGATCTTGTGAAGAGCCTCAAGCATCGCAGATATGATCCAAGGAACCAGTAAGTCTCCTTTTACAACCATGAACCTTGATGAAATGCCTTTGAGCTACACAATAAACATCTGCTTGCTGATTTGCTGTAAGTATCAGTACATAGACGGCAGTAAAACAGCAAAGAGAGGTCATACTCAACGCACCATCGGACTTCCTGCTGAAGAAATAGTAGTACTGGAAAAGATAGGTGATGACGCTCAAACTATCAGGCACCTTAGTGGAAACCATGTCCTGTGGGTCGAGCAAAGCGGGGATGCCCAGCTTTGTCTCTGCAACTTCAAATGCCTGCAGACCAAGAGAGATGCATAGAGAATGAAGGTAGACAGCTGGAAAAGTGAAGCTGCAGAAATACAGCATTACTAAGAGGTTTTTTTGGATTAGTAATGTAAATAAACACCAAACACAGAGGTGCATGCATGCATTGTGGTTTGTGTGCAAACGTAGATGGAAAAGACTCACCAGTTTGTTATTTTGATAAACATTATCTTTGGAGAGGGAGTTGAAATCTCTGGAGCAAAGTGAGGAAAATGGAAAGAAGAAGACAAAATCAAAAAACTAACCAAGGACACAGAACGAACTTGTAGAACACTCTTTAAAGTAAAATGCGGAGGTCTGCAGCATAAAGGGGAATTATCTATTTTCACTATGACTCCATCCATAAGTAACACAATGACTGAATGTATGACTGTTCGGTCATGGGTTTCATACACGTTCTGTTATAAAATATCTAAAAGCAAAAATCTTATCAGGTGGGGGATCCTAGGACAAAATCTTTTTTAAATGTGGATCTAATTTGTGTCAGTTCAGGGCTCCTTGGCATGAAAAAGTTAGAGAAGTTAAAAACAAACCAAACTAATCCCATTAAATGAGGGTAAGAAAAGGTTAAGGAGAGAGACAGAGTGAGATTAAGTAGAGAGCAGATTATTCCCAGGCACCGTGTGCAGGTCCTGCTCTGCCCCAGATTAAACAGCATGTTAGTCAAATCTGGAGCGGTCCCACCCAAGAGGAGAATTCAATTTCAGGAAAGGACCCCAAACAACAGTCAAAAGCAACCACTGTGTTTCTATTTCTTACACATTTTACACACAAAAAGTCCTAATCATGCAGCACACCTGCACATCAGGCCTGGGGCACTCAGGAGATAAAGCCTCACTGTCCCTGTCCATCTGGCCGAGGATGAGTTTGCACAGTCAACACAGCTACAGGAAACGAGTCTACTTACATCAAGTCCGGTCGGTGTTTGTGGATGATGGCGCAAAATGCGAGTCCATCTCTGAATGAGGTGGACATGTTCTTTATCTCCACATTGGGGTATTTGGCGCATGTGATGCGGCACCACTCTCTTAAAGCCTTCGGGGATGCCATTTCTTGAGTGTGGTTTGACTCGAGGGCTGTGTGATCATGGCAATATCTAGTTTGGTAGAGATCAAGTAAAGATGGGCAGGTTTGGCTTGGTGGAGGAAACAGGAAACGTGCATCTACTACTTCAACTTCTTTCGTTACAGAAACCTGCGGTCAGACGTGCGCAAGGAGCTGCAGGAAGGAAGTCTGTTGTATTCTTTTATCAAACAAAAGCAAGTGTGTCCGCGCATATGAATCGATCTCACATTGCTTCACTCTTTCCACAACTTAAGTCTGTAATGGCTCCTCTCTCACTCACGGCAAGCAGTCACCACAAACCACTAGCCGGCTTCTAAAGTGGAGAACTGTGGTCCAAACATCGATCCATCGATCACTGGTCGATTTGTTAGCAGGTGCAAATCTGTTCAAAATCTCGTCACTGGCCGGAGTCCTTCTTGTTGTGCATTTCACTGTGTCCAATTTGCAGTGAAGTGCACAATAGCCTCCGCTGGAGGGAGACGCAGAGTTGTCTCTATAATTAGGTAGAGTTGGTTTCTGGTTACAAGTTGATTTGTTTTGTTTGTTGTTTTTTTTCTTAAAAAAAAAACAAACAAACAAGACTTGTATTGCAACATACATTCATTAAAACTGGCCATGCATTGTTTTCACTACTGCCTCCCACTTCATGTGTTTTTTTTGACATAATACTGACGTCTTGAAGTAAAAACAAAAACAATCTAAAACTTAAATACTTGATGCTACAACGTCATTCTCTCATAGATAAACTCTTTCTATGTAGCTGTGGATATATAACGAGATATTCTATAATCTGTGGACAGCACATGAGTCATGTGAGGAAGCTTTGATTAATTATCTGTTAAGCGCAAGTGTTAAAAAAAGTAGTTCCGCTCAAATATTAAAAAAAAAAAAAAACTTAATTGGCATTCTACAACATCAGTAACACTCGAAAAGTTGGTAGTAATCGACCAAAAGAAGCAAAGTTAAGGTTAAAACTAAATAAAATGAATGTCATATCAAAACGTAACTATCGTAGTAGCTATACCAATATGTTTTTTTATTCTTAGTGCTTTTAATTCTTAGTGCTTTTAATTTGGGGGGGTAAAGTGCTTCCGGTATTTTGTATACTTCTGTGAATTGACGTAGATCTTGATCATAGAATTTGCTGCTAGAATGGCCATACCAACTCCTAATTACACATTTAAATCCAATTTACGTTTTAAAAAGGTAAAATGTATTAATATTTTGATTGATGATATTGTTGATTTGGAAAAACTATTAAACATTTTAATGGAAGCTATAGTGAAGTCGTTCAATCACAAAACGCGATTTTTAATCATTTATTCGTACGCCAAAACGTTCTTAATTTTTTTAAATAATCCTTTGCCCTTTAAATCCATTTCAGATTTACTAAAAATGCATATCGTTTACACAGTCATATGTTATATAAATGTCTTTAAAGATATAAATGAAAATAAATGTGTAAATGTTCAATCTAGCCGCTCTAGCTCTACACCTCTCCTGACTCTACCTTCCTGTACGAGCATCGCGAGACCGACGCGCGACATAAATCTCGCAGTGATGGCTGCGCCGCCCGATACGGAGAGCTTGGAGTCTCGTATCAGTGAGTATTTCTAACTTATTTTACCGGCCCTTTGCTGCCTGGATACCGCGGCGCATACACACAGCTATCCGGGAGTGTTTGCGGATGAGCTGACAGCCAGGTACAGACACCCCGCCGTCACATCCAGGATGCTAGCCGAGCTCCGCAGCTGTCAACACAACACAACCCCGGTGTAGCTTTAGCATGAACGGACAGATAGCTCCACCAAGTAGTGGGTGTTAAGATATAAAGGGCTTTATTTTCAGTCACACAGGTTAGTTTACGATTGAGTCAACACTTTGAACTCGTTGGAAACTTCCAGACGGTGACACGGTGCGACTGTCGAGCTGCTCTGCGTGTTTGTCTCTGCACGGTGACATGCTGGACTTATGTGAACCAACACTTGTCATGCACTCACTCAGGAAGCTGTAGGCCTTGCGGGGAATATCTGGCTTGATTAGTTAAAGAACCCCTACATATATGTTTATTAAATACTATACATTCAATAATAATGTGTGTCCGATATGATAAACGTTCAATTATCTCGTTATAAGCCGTGACATTACATCTATTCCTCCTTCTTCATTTAAAGGTCCAGAATGTATGAACATGCAAACATATAGCACTTAAAAAAGTTTAACAGCTGTATACAAGATGTCTCCTACTTCACTGTAAAGTTCATCCTCAGTGTCTGTGCACTGGAGGATTCAAGTTTCTACATCACATTTGTGGAAGTTGAATATTGGACCAGGATTGGCTCTTAACTATTTGTGATGTCATAAATCATGCCTCTTTAAAAATCTGAATTTCAATGAGCTCAGAGAAACTTTCCACCTTCAGCTCACACATCATTCTGCAAACATCCAAGCGAGGGAAGAAGAAGAAAAACAATGAACAGTCAGCACTCTGTTGCCAGTTCATTAGATACAACTTGCAAAAACTAGCACAGTCTAATAAAACATCCCTGCAGTAAATCAGACTCAGACTTTTTTCATGGTCAATCCGAGACTGTAGTGCAAGAGAATAATGTAGCAGCAGTAGTAGTAGTTTTACCACTAGGGAATGTTCCCCCTTTCATAAAGCTTGTAATGTTCAGTCTTTCTTTTAACTGTTTTGCAGAGAATTGTAATAAAAGGTTAAGGTGACTGGAGGCTATTGAATTGAAGATGTTTGCAATATTTAATGTACCCACACTGATTTGACTAGTCTCCATTAGGTTTATATGGTTGTATCTAATAAACTGGCAGCTGAGTGTTAAAGCAGTAGCTGACAGGTGTAAATGTTCAGTATTTCAGTTGAGAAAGGTCAGTAATTGTATTGTAGTAAAGCTTTTCACATCTGGACAATGTGCTGTTTAATGTCACAACCGTTCTGTAACCAAAATGACAAATGTTTTCTAATATCAGAATAGCAATATTGATAGGAGCGGTAACGCCCACGTAACATCTGTCACCTCTGGTTAACATTTCAGACAGAGCCACAAACCCGCTGAACAAAGATACAGACTGGAGCAGCATCCACGGCTTTTGTGACCAGCTCAACAATGATCTGGAGGGGTAAGAGGACGTCATTTCTGCTTCCTTCCTTAATTAATTATGGTCTGATTCATGTTAATTAATCCTGGAGATCCCCGTTTGCAGATAAAGGTCATCGCCCCTCCGCTGGGCTGCCGTCCTTGTTGAATCGTATTAATAATGAACTCATTCACCTCTGTTGACTAGACTGAACCGTGAATGCATAAGGAAGACGTGTATTCAGCTGCGTGGCACAGCTGTAGACATCTATTGCTCAACACAAATCCTACTTACCTCAGAATACATCACAGGTTTTTCTGACTCATAGTTAGACCTGAGACCTTTCAGCAGTTAGTATCAGTTGTTTTATCACCTCGGAGTTAAACCGATTTAGTCATTTGTATTGTTTTATATTAGTTTAATATTAAAGTGTTTTATAAAATCCCACACTGATTAAAAAAAAATAATAATAATTTTAAGTGCCTTGTGGTGACATTGAGTATTGTTCCAGACCTCAGCTGGCCACCAGGCTCCTGGCCCACAAGATCCAGTCTCCACAGGAGTGGGAGGCCATGCAGGCTCTGTTGGTGAGTTCAGATCTTAAACAGCATCTGTCAGTCACAATGAGCTGCCTCAGGAGTGACAGTCCTAGTCTTTTTTCCCCTGTTTGTTTCTTTTTCTAGGTTCTGGAGACATGTATGAAAACCTGCGGGAAGCGGTTTCACAGTGAAGTGGGCAAGTTCCGCTTTCTCAATGAACTCATCAAAGTAGTTTCTCCAAAGGTAAGACCTTATTTTCACATGTGTGTCTAATTCACTCATTATTTACGTTATTTTTCTTTTAATAATCAATTTTTGAATTCTCCACTCAGTACCTGGGTGCACGGTCGCCAGAGCCGGTAAAAAAGAAGGTTTTGGAGTTGATTTATAGCTGGACTTTGGGGCTGCCGGATGAGGCCAAGATCTCAGATGCTTATCTGATGCTGAAGAAACAAGGTGAGAGACTGTCAGAAGGTATAAAGGTGAAGCCTGAGTCCAAGTTTTAGATGAACTTGATAAAAGTCTAATAACAGCTAATGATTACAGTGATAAATAATAATGATAAGCACTTGTTCCTATTATTATGTGTGTGTAAATCAGGTATTATTAAACAAGACCCGGAGCTGCCACCTGACAAACTACTGAACCTTCCTCCACCAAGACCCAAGAATGCCATTTTTGAGGATGAGGAGAAGTCAAAAGTAAGAGCTTGTGTAACAAAAAAAGAAAAAAAGATGTGAGAATAACTGTGCCTTGAGCCAGCTTCTTAAACACTGTCTTTTGGTCACGTCTCCCCCTTTTGAATGCTCACTTAGTCAGCACCACGTGAACTCTTGTGTGTGACTTTCGGCTTTGACAGATGCTGTCTCGCCTGTTGAACAGCTCGCACCCCGAGGACTTGAAAGCAGCCAACAAACTCATCAAGGAAATGGTCCAAGAGGTAAACTCCTTCCACACTCCTTCTTAAAAAAAACACACTTTTCTGTTATACATTAACTCCACTGCCACTTTTTTTTAGTGCTGCAGATCTAGTCGTGTGTGTGTGTGTGTGTGTGTGTGTGTGTGTGTGTGTGTGTGTGTGTGTGTGTGTGTGTGTGTGTGTGTGTGTGTGTGTGTGTGTGTGTGTGTGTGTGTGTGTGTGTGTGTGTGTGTGTGTGTGTGTGTGTGTGTGTGTGTGTGTGTGTGTGTGTGTGTGTGTGTGTGTGTGTGTGTGTGTGTGTGTGTTGCACACGCATCCTCATTCACGACTGAATGGGAAAATGGGTTGGTTGCCCTGGAGGGGTTTTGTGTGTCGCTGGCAGAGTGATTCAGCAGGAGTTGAGAGAGAATTTGTCCTGATATCAGGGATAATAGAAGCTTTGCTCTCCTGCCTACACTTCTCTAATGGCCCCTCTCTCTCTGGCTGTGTTTCATTATATGTTCCTTCATGTATGATCTTTACGTACTCATGCATGTGATTATGCTGCGGGTGCCTTTACTGAATGTGCCTCGTTTTATTTTTAGGATCAGAAACGAGCGGAGAAGGTGTCAAAGCGGGTGAACGCCATCCAGGAAGTGAAGGAGAGCGTCACCCTGCTGACTCAGCTTCTACAGGACTACGACAGCACGGCCAGCAACCAGAGCAACGGCGAGCTCATACAGGTGAATTAAATACAGATGTTCAAAATCGGGAAAGATTCGGACAGTTCAGCGTTCATACACGACTAAAGCCGAGAGTTCTAAATCAGGAAAGGTGATTGTAAATATTTAACGTGGTGTGTGTGTGCGTGTGTGTGTGCATGGACAGGATCTGTACCAGCGCTGTGAGAAAATGAGACCTACGCTGTTCAGACTGGCGAGTGATACAGAGGATAACGACGAGGCTCTGGGTGAGAGTTATTTTTGCTTCATCTGACATTTTGTATATCATGTAAATGAGAAGAAAAGAAGCAGACCCTCCTTGTTTACTTGCTTTAATATTCTTAAGTGCTCTATGACTCATCACAGCGAGTTAAACACAATCCCACAACAGGACGCTGAACTCAGGCTTCCTCGTTCTTTCAGTCTCACATGATGAAAGAACCAGAGACACGCCCAGAATGTAAACAGCACAGATAATGATGGAAAAGTAGTTTATCTTAGTGTAATTTCATTGCTGGAGCCATTTACAATACACTGTCAAATATAAAAAGATACATGGACACTAATACAGATAATGAACTTGACTTACCAATTAAAGCAGTGAAAGATGTTCTATTACTTGTCACCTCAGTCCCCGGAGCTGCTATGATTCACTGTCTTGCTCCAGTATCCTTTTTTTAACTGTGTCCAATACAGCTCCCTCACAACTGGAGCGTTTGCTGTCACTTATTCGAACTCTGATTCACCAGTTTATGAACAGTATTCAGACCTCTAGTCCACCCAGTCTAGCCGGCCAGCAGCAGCAGCAGCAGCAGAGACATGTGTATATCAACATTGTGAAAAACAGTAAGGAGAATTTTCTGTTGTCTTTCCACAGCGGAAATCCTGCAGGCCAACGACAGCCTGACTCACGTTATCAACCTGTACAAACAGCAGGTTAAAGGGGAGATCGTAAATGGCAACAACACATTAAATGCACAGAAACAAACAGGTGAGTGAAGAATGGAGCACATACAAATAATACAGAGCGCATCATGGATAATAGTCTACAAAAAGCTCTGTAGATTCACTCCTCCTTAGTTTTTATTTTAAGCGTCGCAGTTTGAAATTCAGCGTCTGAAATCTCCATTTCTCACAGGAGGCACGGCGCTGCTCGATCTCACAGGATTGGACACGTCACCCCAGTCGCCCCCCTCCTTCCCAGAATTCCCCACCCCGACAGACAGCCTCAACGCCCCCTCGCAGGAGACGGGGATCAGTCTCCTCGACGACGAGCTCATGTCACTCGGTAACGGCGTGTCAGAGAGCACACAAACACACACACATAAGTGGTTACTGTTTTTTTGTGATCAGTTAGTTATTGAAGGGCATTTAAGGTAATGTAATTATTAAAGAATAGCTAAAGATGAATATAAGGACATGTTGTATGCTGGGCAATAATGTAGTGGAGTTAAACCACACAGTCCAGGTGTGAAATGGAGGGAAAGTAAACATGAAAGTAAAATAACACTCTGAAAGTGTATGTTTTTTGTCCTAAATACTATTACACACAGGTTTAAGTGAAGGAACACACACCTCCAATCCCCCCTCCCAACCTGAGGACTCCACAGCCTGGGACTCCTTCCAGGTGAGCAAAGTTTCTATGATGTTCATTGACATCATTGATCAAACACACACAACCTGTTTCATGTGAATTCATAAATTCATGTTAATGCCTCCACAAATTCATGTTTTTTTTCCCACACATTTGTCACCTCTCCCTTTCTACTTCCCAGTCCTCTGACAGCATAGATGCAGACATCCCAGCAGCACCCAGTCTCCTCCTGAGTCCCGACCCACCCTCCCACTCGCAGACCCTGTCGTCTGGCTCCACCCCTGGGAACTCTGCCCTAGACGAGCTTGACCTACTGGGAAAGACGCTGCTCCAGCAGTCTCTGCCTCCAGAGGGCCTGCAGGTCAAATGGTATCTAAGCAACACTGTTCTAACACTGTCACATGCTTAAACTAAAGGAAACAGCCCAGGTTGATATGCTTTAGAGTAATGGAAGTATGGTTTAACATAAGATTAACATCTACTATCTGCTGTCTACCTTTAATCTTCTCACTTCATCTTCTCAGTTGTGTTTTGTTAACTCTTGGTTGCCCACATGACGCAAAATGTTCCTCATAAAGGTTTATGTTGGCATAAGCACTCCAAATTAATTAAAAAGATCCAGCTAAAGAATATTTCAAAAGTGTCTGCTTTCCTTTTAAAAGCTGTAAAACTACCTGATTGGGGCCATTTTATAATATTTAGAGAGGAAGTCAATTAAAACAAAGTCTGAGTCAGTATAAGGCTGGTTTTAAAAATGCCATTCCTTTGTAAAGGTCACGTGCACAGAGACAAGTCATTCATTTTTCTGCTTTTAGGGACAAGCAGCAGTCCAAACCAACTCTGAGAGATCTCCAGAGCAAGGCCAGCTCCAACATTACCCCGAACCCCATCCCAGTCTTCACCTCTGAACCTGCGCCTCTCCTCAACTCTCAGCCCAGCCTTGCACCTACGTTGCTGGACATGTCCCCGACTCACACAGAGACTCTTCCTCCTCCTCCTCCTCCTGCTGCTACTCCTGAAGTCACTCTGACTGATGTTTTTGTACCGCTAGAATCCATTAAGCCCAGTAAGTAAACTGACATCACTTGACAGCTGGATGCTTCTGCCCACCTGGAAGTGCAATTGTACAGATTTATTACATCCTTTGCTCCTCTCCTCCACTCTCTCTTTTCTCCTGCAGGTAGTTTGTTACCTGTGACTGTATTCGACGGACACAGTCTGCGGGTTCTCTTCCACTTCGCTCGTGATTCGCCTCCATCTCGTCCCGATGTGCTGGTGGTGATCATCTCCATGCTTTCCTCCGCCCCTGTCCCCGTCACCAACATCGACTTCCAAACCACCGCTCCAAAGGTCAGCAGTAAGAAGGTTTTAAGGCTCTTGTGGATAGATAAGTAGTACTGTTAGTTCATGAACTGTTTCTTTTCATTTATCAACTGCAGTCTATGGTAGTGAAGCTGCAGCCTCCATCAGGAACAGAGCTACCAGCTTTCAACCCCATCCTTCCCCCTACTGCTGTCACACAGATCCTGCTACTTGCAAACCCCAACAAGGTAAGCCAACTATCAAGTCAGGTTTAAAGTGTGGAAAAGTTAATTTAAGTTAGGCTTGAATTGTTTTAAGCAAGAGAAACCATTCACTGTTAACACACAGTCTTAAAAGTGATAAAGTAAGAACAATTTGAACTTAAATGACTGTGGAGAGACTAAAGTGTTCAAATTCCGTTCCTGCCTGCAAGTAGATTGTTTAGACTGTGATAAGAGTGTAGTTATCACTGAGAAGTTCCTCTTGCTTTTAACAATGACATTTGGCACAGAGGATGTTTGTCCAGCCAAACTTCTCTGAATGTTTAACCTTCCTTCTATCAGCCTCTCTTGTCTTGTGTGTGTCTGCTTCAGGAAAAAGTGCAGCTGCAGTACAGACTAACCTTCACTATGGGCGAGCAGGACCACAGTGAGAGCGGCAGTCTAGAACAGTTTCCTCCTCCGGAGACGTGGGGGAACCTATAGCATTAAAAAAAACACACACACACAAAAAAAACACGGCCACAACCCGACAGACTCTCTGCTTTCCAGACTCGGCTTCCTTCCTCCCTTCTTCTCGCCCAGAAACCAACTGTCCAAACTCAACACTGCATTAACCTTGTCCTTTTAAAAAATCGCTCTGTGCTTTCTTTGATTGGTATTGATTGATTTTCCTTGGACTACGCTCATGCTCAGTCAGTGTAAACCTTTGTGTGTATGCTTTTGCTCTCAATGAGTTGTGTCCTGGTCCGGTCCGCTGTATGTGGCTGCTCTGAAACAAAAAAATCCCATGCAACTGCTCCCCCCAGCAGCCGTTGCAGTTCATATCATCTTGTTTATAACGGATAGTGCTACTAAGGAAGAAAACGACTTCAAATATGTGCTTATTTGCTCTGCTTGATTTATTCACCTAGAGCACAAACTCAGCTTTTTTTTGTTTTTTTTGTGGAGTTTAAATTCATCATAAGTTGCATTTACTTTCACTTCTGCATGCTCTGCCAACATGGTGCATAGTGTTTTAAAAGAAAAAAATAAAATCCAGCACACCAAAAGAAAAAAGGAAATAAACATCACAGATTCATCTTAGGTTATAAAACAAAAAGCTGTACTCAATCAACTTTTTTTGTGGTGTCTGTTTGTTTTTGTGACGAGTGAATTATCACTTAAGATTTCTTTCCCTACGACTGAGTCTTTTTTTTTTGGATTTGCACAGAGGAACGATTTCTTGATAGTAGTTTTCCTATCTTGTGTAAAGAACAAAATTCACTGTATTAAGAGTTGTGTATTATTATTATTATTATCTGCCATTTGTGCCTATTTTGCAGTTCTAACATTATTTCATATAACGGATGTTTTTCTCATCAGTCATATTAAGTCTGCAATTTGTCTGATAAACACTTCATTTACATTAAATTCTTAATATATTAATAGCATTTTTAGTAGGGGTATAAGTTACATTTTGGCAAATTTTTTCTTAAGCTTGTAATATAAGTTAATATTTCGACATCTATTGGGTCAAAGTTACGATCAAAAACTTGAGCATATGCAAACTTTTGAGCTGCACCCAGGTGCTCTGAGCCGAGTGTCTGTCTCAAACACGTTCAACTTGTTTCTACAGTCTGCAATGCATGTCGGCCACGCCCAACACCTCTTCTTCCTCCTACTCCTCCTCCTCACAGGCTCTCAATTCACATTCCACTGCACTAAATCTCCAAATAAGACTGCTCTGTAAATACCAATGATGGCAGTTCTCTTATGTACATTTGACTTGTCCAAGAGCATAACACTGGTAAAATATTCCAAATGGGTAATAAAGTTTTTTTTTCTTGGTGACCTGAAGGCATGTTTATTGTGTTGTAGATACGTTTTCTTCATCAAGGATTTCAAGAGTGCACACGAGGATACATTGAAGTGCTTTATTAAACATGAAAAACAAACTAAAAAGGGACTTCTTGTTAACTAGGAAATGCTCAAAGACCACATTGCTGATTAACTGAATAAGCTAACCTAAAGTGGCTCTCAGGAGATTTGTTAATAACTACAAATGTGAAAGAAAAGCTTGTCGACTGGTGCCACGGCTACACAAAACTCCTGTAGAGCTGCTTCTATGAGGCCTGAATTAATATCAATGTAAGGAAATAAAAAATTGCTCTGAAATGGCCGTCAAGATGAAGTTAAAAAGAAAGAAGAAAATCCCATTATCAAAAAAGCCCCGATCATTTTTAATCCTAATTTAGCTCAGACTACATCTGGATGACGTGTGATTTTCTTTAAATCAATACAAAATGATCTTGTGGCTTACAAAGTTTTAAACACAAAGTTAAAGATATTGAATCTAAAAAAAAAAAAACATAGCTTATTTAACAAGTAACTTTCAGCACCTACCTTTGTTACACCTTGAGAGAAAAATCACAGAAGCTCATAACACAAAAACAGCACATTTGTCATAAGATTTGTTTCCAAGACGATCTTGAATAACGAGATTTTGTCAAACCAAATAGTTACTGCCGACTTATTTGACTTTAAAGGAAAGTCAAAAACAGCTGACCACTTTAACTGGGAACCAGTCTAAATGTGTCAAAACTATGCTGAAGTTGAAATTTGGAACTTTAAAGCAGAGTGCTCTGGCGTCTTCAAACCCAAGTTCATAACTGGAATGTTGATGATACAGAGGTCAACATCCAAGGACGAAATTCTCGCAGTCATAACATGTCTGACTGCTTCTGAGACTAAAACAAGCCTCTGAGAATGGCTGCAGTGTACTTTGTGCTGTGTGTGACTGTGGTGCACAGATCCCATTACTTCCTGCTAGAGGGAGCAGGTGGAGGTGGAGGAGCAAACTGAAATGGGGAATGCCCCATCAGGCCCATCATGGGCTGGGGAGGGTTGAACTGCTGAGCCATTAGAGGCTGGGGGGCTGATGAGGAAGACGGGGCCTGGCCTACTCCACCACTCCCTGACCCTCCCCTGGAGCTGCTGTACTGGCTGCTGCTGCTGTTATTCTGGTACTGGTTGTATGAGTTGGAGCTGGAGCTATAGCTGCGCCCTCCGTCCCTGCTGCTGCGATCTCTGTAAGAGGAGGAAGAGGAGGAGGAGGAGCGGTCCCCGTCCCGGGTACTTCCTCCACGGCTATCTCGGCTGCTGCGGCTGTAGCTGCTACGGCTTTCTTTGGTGCTGCTGCCCCCTTCTACGGAACGCATTCTCCTGTCACACTCGTCCTGGTACATTAGGTTGGGATTTTTAGAATTAGAGCCGGCACGGAAACGAGGACGGCCACCTGGAAATGAAAATGAATGAAGGAGGACAATTTACCATCAAACTGCTACACTGACCATCAGGCTAGCAACCACTTTTTGGGAAAATACAGTTAGGTGCATTTCAAATGAGGTTGTTTATCCCATCTTCCACCATATTGTCATACTAAAGACAAAACTAGATTTCCATAAACCAGATTATCTTTGTACCAAGTCAAAACTGATTCCTCTCAGTTACCGACAACAGCCAAATGATTTAACCATCATGTAAAGCAGTAGGAGATTTGTTAAATTTGGCTAAAACAAGGTGAAGGTCCAATGGCAGGGTTAAATTAACTCTAACCATAGGACTGCAGGATTATCATATACCTAGCCAAGTTCTTGATATCATAATCGTGATTATAATTTCAATTTAATAGAACTGCTAATAGGCTAAGTATATATATTTATCTGTATCTGCAGTCATGTCTCCCCTAAAATATTTAGTTTGCTAAATAGCTGGGGGTGCATTTTTAGCAGCACAGCCACTACACAGCCACACTCAGATAAAGTATATAGGCTAAAATATAGTTTAGAATTGAGTATTTATGTATATAGTTTAGTGAATATTATAGATCCAGGACCAAACAGACAGAAGATAAGGAATAAGAGAAAAAAGGTGCAATTAAAAATCCACCTGCAACTTCAGCACCATGGACAGCATCATAGATTTATCAATACACAGCACAGTCAGGCTGCTGATATTTCAGCGCAACGGTTGGAGCCATAGATTCTAGCTTAAACTTCAGTCACATAACAAATTAATAAATCAGGCACACTAGACTAACACATTAAACTAAACAACCCCATCTGCCAAGGGGACAGAAAGGGGGGAATGGCAGATTAAGAAGCATCCCTCACCTCCTCCACGTCCAGTGTCAACCAGCTGCAGCAGTTTGGGATTGATGGCCTGTCGGGCCTCCTCTAGCACCCGGATCAGCTCGCGGGCCTGCCGGAGGTTCCCCGGAGTGAAGAAAGTGTATGCAGTGCCTTTGTTGTTGCTGCGGGCCGTACGGCCAATACGGTGGATGTAGTCCTCCGATGAGTTGGGATAGTCATAATTGATAACAAACTTGACATCCTCCACATCTTGACATATGAGGCAGTAAAGGGTTGAGAAGGGGTGGTGTGTTGGGACCAGTTGTAGGGAGGGAAAAGACAAAAACATAAGTGAGAACAAAAGTAATCCTGGTTGAGAACTCAATCAATCAATCAATCAATCAATCAATCAATCAATCAATTCACTCCATTGAAATTTTAAGTTTTGTGCTTTTGGAACTGGGAACATTCAGACAGACAATACCTCCGAGACACCAATCATCCTCTGAAAGCATCACTTACCTGTCGAAAGATCAACTATTTGTACAATACACAATTAGAAAATGAAGATACTTACCATGCCAATTACAAAACAGGGCTCAATAATCTAGTGTAATACTTGTAGAAATAGGTGAAGGCAAAGCTATAGATTAACTTAATTAGGCCATGAAAAAAAGTTAGTAGTCTACTTGAGAATAGGGACAAAAAGGAGAGAAACTAATTTTTAGAGGCAAGTGATCCTACATATAGAATTTGTAATTGCTGATTAATTGTAAAAGTGTAAGAATCAACAGAGAAAGTTTCTTTTTAGGGAGAAAAAAAAATTTAAGTTTAAAACAAATTAGAGGTCTGTTTCTCATTACAGTTGAGAGAGGGCTCAGAAAACACTGCTGATTAGAGGGGAAAAAAACAAGTCTTGTTTTGGAAGCTTAATCATGAAGGCTGGAGGAGGAGAATATGGGGAAGGGCGGTTATGGTACTTACCCTGTATCAGAGATTTAGTGATGACTTACAAAGTTACCCCTCTGCCCCCCTACCCCTCACCAGTCCAGGGAGGTCTGCAGGGGTACGAGGAGAGCGCACAGGACAAAAAGCAGTCCCTTCTCCCACCTCGCCACTCCTCAACAACACTCCCAACGCTGGAAACTGCCTGGGCCGGAGCTCCAGCGGGACTGTGCTTGGATGCAGTCCTACTCTATTCTTATCTGGGCCTCTCCATGTCCCCCAGCATTTTGCGACCTGGAGACATTATTGGGTAATGGATGGAGTATTTACTGGATACTTTCATGTTTACTTCAAAGATATAAATTCCTTGTTAGAGAGACTTGCACTGATATTTCATATATTAGTGGGTGGCTGTAACATCAAGATCTGGGGCAGGGGGAGTGGTAGGATTTCTTAGGGGCTGGGTGGTCTTTGATCGGTGCCAAATGCCTCCCAGGTCACATCCAAAAGGCAGTGATATCATAGAGCCCAGCTTTTCAAGTTTAGTAACAAGAAACAGACACTACGGACAAGACGTGAGAACATTTTTTGTGAGAGGGATCTCAGAGTAGGCTCTGCCAGGGAATCTGAGTCCTGACATTTGTGCTACTGGAGCCCTGATGGGGAATTCAGCAAGTTGTTAAGTGCTGGTGACTTATTAACAGACTTGACTGGTGGTCTGGTATGACGTATACAAAGAAAAATGGCCAAAGTGTTAGAGACGAAAGAGGGGTGGGGGTGGGGGTGTTGAAAACAGGACACACAGTGGAGGTGGAGGAAAAGGGGCAAAAGGACAGAGGTCAGAAATGGCTTAAAGAAAACAACAAGGAGATAACAGGACACTTAGATAAGAGGTTGGAGAGGAATGGTGGTAGAAGAACGTAGAGTAAGGAGGTAAATAAAAGAAGGAATTGAGCAATAGATGGAGGGGTGACGACCAGGACAGATAATAACAGTAAGAAAAAAAAAAAGGTGATGTGTGAGAGAGGTAGAGAAACAGAGAAGCGTGAAAGAAAGGACAGAGAGGAAACAGGGTGAACGGGAGGGAAATCGATTATAGAGAGGTGGCTCCTCCAGGCCAGGACTCCTGCCAGCCAGGACCAGACATGACGTCCGCAGAGGGAGAGGCCGGCCGGCACAGCCAGAGGTGGGGGGTGTCAGGGGCTGGCATCAGGGGGCAGTTCAGAGGGGAGCCTCCAGCAAAGCCGTCCATGCCCGGCTTTTGGCTTGCTTTTCCACCCTCACTTCCTGGCAGTTGTCTCTCTTTCTGTCTTCTTGTAACGCACCACTGTGTCTCAGCTTCCTAGAACTGAAGTATCATCTGTTTAAGTGTATTATCTGTGGGACTAACTTTGGTTAAAAAAATGTTTTGCTTTCCAAAGTTTGTGATCATGGTTTGTTAATAGGAATGTGTCTCCTAAAGGTCGATGTAGAAAAGGTTTCTTGATCCATATCCCATCAGATTAAAAAAAGTCTCTGAGTTAATTTAATCAGCAACTGGTGTGGTGCGTTACTGTGGTTGATGGCATAGCTGAGGGGAGCCCACCCTCCTCCATACCCCCCTCTTCGCCCTCTCACCTGACAGCCACCCCCGACTCTAGGATCAAATTTGGAAGCCCAGCAGCACCCCGTGCTCGCCCCCCTACTGTCTCCCAGGCAGCCAGTGTCCTGGAAGGGGGGAAGAGTTTTGTTTGCGGGCTCTGTTCTAGGTTTTCACTGGAGATGGCTGTGTCTGGGACTGATTAATCAGGCCGTCTCTCTCCCCGAGTCAGCTTTCGATTTGTCATGCCTAGGTCCGGCTGCAGGCTCCCGAGGGCCTGTGTGCTTCTAGTTGCCGGAAGAGAGACTTGGAAACAAAAAAACCAAACAAAAAGAAAAAATGAAAAGAAAAACAAATGAACATAGAATTAGGTTAAAAAGGTTGACTGCCATCCTGTAAGGGGCTGCTTCACTTAGCCTCACCCCTTACATCTTCACACTTCATTCAACATCATGCCTATGTTCAGTGTTTTTCAGTGTTACTCAATAGAGCACAGTGGCTTAAATCCTCATAGGAAATCCTACTTCAAGTATGATACACTTCAGAAGAGAAGCATAATGTGCTCTGTAAAAGAAAAAGCAAATCTGTATGTTTGTGGTTTACTTTTGACCCTAAAATTCTACTGTTAAACCACATGCAGTAAAGAGTCTGATCACTATATACCACTATATCACTATTAGTAATTTTATTCTACATATTGAATGGTCAAATATCTTGTGTGTCTGTGTGTGTGTGTACCCTATCAGTGTGTAGTTATACTGAGGAAATAATTTGCTTTGGGACACACAAGACATACCCAAACCACGCGAGGCCACATCAGTAGCGATGAGGATGGGAGCTTTGCCGCTGCGGAACTCTGTAACACGAGGCAAAGAACGGAATATTAGAAGAAGAACATTCTCTTCAAAGAGACAAAGTAAAAAAAAAAGAAAAGAAAAAAAGGAAAAGTCTAAATCACAGGAGTTACCTGTCAACACCCAGTCTCTCTCTGGTTGGCTCTTGTCGCCATGAATACACATCGCTGGCCAACTAGAAGACAAACCAGCAGCATTTCAACTTTAAGTGTTAAGACACTCTGCTACAGAATGCAGTACTATAAACTAACTATAAACTGTTTAAAAACAATCTGAGATTACTTAGATTTGCATAAAAGAGCAGTAGTGTGTTCTTGCTCGATGTGCTCACCCATCGCGTCTCATCCTGCGCGTGAGGTCATCACACCGTTTCTTGGTCTCCACAAAGATGATGGTCTTGTTCTCTTTCTCCGCCATAATTTCCTCCATTAGCTGGATCAACCTGAGGACAAGGCGATTAGAGAGAGAGAGAAAAAAAGGAAACTTGTAGTTTGGCTGCACATTTTGTACCCATTACGATACAAACCAATCAAAGTATAACTGTAAAAATCTTCTTTGTGATCAGCCTCTTACTTGTTGTCCTTCTCACTCTCCATACAGACGTCAACTATCTGAAGGATGTTGTGGTTGGCGCTGAGCTCCAGGGCTCCAACATTGATCTGCACGTAGTCCTTCAGAAAGTCCTCGGCCAGCTGGCGAACCTCTTTAGGCCAGGTAGCACTCCACATCAGGGTCTGTCTGTCCGGCTAGGCAAAGAGCACATTAAATAAACAACAAGTAATCACTGATACTGAAAAAAATAAAATCTTAATAAGCAAACCTAGATTGTAACATACTAAAACATAGGTCATATTAACTTCTCTGCTGCTGTAAGTCAAACATAAAAGAAACAAATTAAATATTTTGATCCAGGTCATCTCTCATTAGCTTTACCCTGATCTGGTCCACAATTTTGCGAATCTGTGGTTCAAATCCCATGTCCAGCATGCGGTCAGCTTCATCTAGAACTAAGTATGTGCAGCGCCGCAGGTTGGTCTTTCCCGCCTCAAGGAAGTCAATCAAGCGACCTGGAGTGGCAATGCAGATCTCAACACCTAGGAAGAACAGATTCAGTTTTTCTCTGTTATATAAATTGATCTAACTCACACAATATTAAATAACAAGTTACAGACTAATCTGATGTGGATTTCACTGTGACACAATTGCTCAAGTTGACTTGAACAATCAAAAAGAGTGAGTCATGTGTTAATAATGCATAACATAATCCTAACCTCTCTCCAGATCTCGGATTTGGGGTCCCTTGGGAGCACCCCCGTACACACAAGTGCTTTTGATGCGGGATGACTTTCCATAGTCGTATGCCACCTGCTGGACCTGCTGCGCCAGTTCTCTTGTGGGGGCCAGAACCAGACACTGCAGAGCAAACATATAATACCATAACAATCCACTGTTTGGTGTATTAGACATTATTAAATTGTGATGTAATGGCTTTAAATCTAATTTCTGTAAAATCTGCTTTTCCACGGCAGACTACTCTCAGTGATCGGTGTATTAGTGTGTTGTCCTTCACGTACAATGGGTCCGTCTCCACGCTCCAAGTAGGGCTGATGGTTAATGTGTACAATGGCAGGCAGGAGATACTGAGGACAGACAAAAGAGAAAGGTCAGTGGGTTGTGTTTGTTGTGCGGCATCAGGAAAATCAAACAACAGAAACAATAAGCATGATGGAGAGCGTTTGTATTACACAAAGCCCAGAGGGGCCAGGACTCTGCTCAGAGGGTCAAATGATGAGATAAAAGAAGGCTAGTTAATGTGTCTTGTAGAGAATGTATTTTTATTCATCTGTATATAATACCAATCGGATAGTAGCCATAATCTCAATACACTGTAGATCTTTTGGCATAAGCAGGACTCAGTGTGAATGTTGAAATAGTTGTATTGTAACTGACAGATATCAACAAGTTGCATATGCACATACATCAGGTAGCACCTGTTTCTATCTGCATATGTGCACAATAAATCTGTTATCTTGAATTCAATGTTAAAAACATTCTCTAAACTAGACTCTTTGTGTTTTTACACTAGGAGATGTCTATACTGCTTTGTAATCTACCAGGATGTGATGTTTCCATATCTTTTAGTACAGAGGTAGAGGAAGACCAAGTCTCACCGATAGAGTCTTCCCAGAACCCGTCTGAGCGATGCCCACCATGTCTCTCCCGCTGAGGGCCAGAGGGAAACCTTGTGCCTGAATGGCTGTGGGCTCCTTAAAGTTTTGCTGCATCAGGATATCCATTACATATTCTAAACGGAGAGGCAGAAATAACATAATTTGTTAGTGGTCTGCAGATTTAGTGGAGTTGTTTTAGTGGCATTATGTTGTGTATGTTCGGACATCCAAGTGTGTGTGTACTTACGAGGAAACTGTGCCTGATGGAAGTTGGTGATGGGTTTTGGGCAGCCTGAACCACGAACAGTGATTTCTTTCTTCCTGCGATACTCCTCAATTTCATACTGAAAGTACAAGACAACAGTAACAGTAAACATCAGTGTGTTTTTTACTTTGCTGAAGTGTCTTTTATGCTTAAACAAACATATGTTTTCATCAGAGGATTAGACTGTCTTATGAGAGAAATACCTGGCTCATGCGCTGCACTTCCAGGTGTTCACTATAAAAGTTCTTCTCAAATTTGGGGAGCTCTTCCAGGTCCCATCTCTTATTTCGTAAACGGTCCCCGGGGTTCCCAAACTTCTTACCCGTGGGTTGGCCGCCTCTGCTTGACCCGAAACGAGGGCTGCTGCAACATGAAGAGACACACAGGCATTAGTTCTATCTATATGACATTTCCTAGGCTGCAGTGTTAAAGTCTCCTCTGTTTATGGTAGCAAACAAGTGAAAGTATTTTAATATGACATTTACCGTTAGATCTCATGCTAATTGATTGGCCTAGCTTACCCTCTGTCACGACCACGGTCTCGGTCTCGGTCTCTGTCTCCGTACGAGCCTCTCATTTTGAAGACACACGCTCTCTGTGTTGGGTCAAGTAATTAATTAATGTTGCTGTCAGGTGAGGAGAGCTTTTTTCCCCCCGGAGAGGTAACCTGGCTTTTTAGTTATTGCTAAATTACCGTCTCAGGCCTCGCTTGAAAAGCACTTTAGCTGTTGTTATACTCGACGTTAACCTGGAGGCTGACTGGAGGAAGAAATTGACGTTTTTTTAGAGGCTTATTGAAAAGTCAAATATCACACCGAGCAGTGTTTCTGGTGTAAAAAATGTAAACGTGAGTTCAGTGGGCATAACAACAAGGCCTGGCAGTACCGCTATGTTGTTGTTAGCGTTTAGTGCTCAAACTCAGGGTTGCCAGGTCCGTGTGGCAAAGCAGCACAATGGCCAATCAAAACCAGCCCCATACCAGAGCTCAAAATACGCCTCTGCCAAACCAAACACACTGCTTTTTAACCCCAAAAGCATTGCTATCATTGCCAATTGTATTGTAATATCAACAAAGTAACACCATGTTGGCGTATTTGTACGTGCTGATCTAATGTGAGTTTGGTAGGATGTGGGTATCAATAAATCACTGCATTCAAAATATGGATATTAATTTAAGGTATCATCCTTGAATTTGCATGCAAAATAAGTGTACACAATCAGTGGACAAAATATTCAACCTGCGGCAACACTTTAAAAGTTGCCCACTGTCCCGGGAAAAGCTCTTACCTGGCAACCCTATTTCACTGCTCAGCCGGCGAGCAAAAGCCAGTCATTGGCTGGCTGCTGGCAAAGCCCCGCCCTCAGTTTTATTGACAACATTTTTCCCTTTAAATCTGAGCTGCACTATTTTGAAAATATACATTTTTAATCACTTTTTAATACTAAATTGCAGTTGCTGCTCACCAGATGAAAATAAAATACTGACAGCTATTTGTAAACGGGTCATATTGAATATATTGAATCACTAACAATATTGAGAGGCGTTTCTAATATTTCGTCAACACCTTATACAATCACAATAAACTTTGTTCTTTATTCTGGTTGGCAGGCTTCTACTGGGTTGCATTACTGAGTACCAGTTGTGTAAAAAGTTTCCAGACCCTTTCATACAAGTACAGATACTCCATTACTAGTAAAAGTGTCATCAGCAAAAGTACAAGAAGTACTTATTACAGACAGAATAGTCCTGTTTTTATATATGATGGGAAAATGATGGTTACTATTATGTGAACAATGATGAACATTCAGTGAAGGTGGAGCTTTTTTTTGATATTTTATATGCTCACCATAGGTTTCCAAAATCTTGGTCTGCAAAGTAACCAGTAGCTAGAAATGTTAAATATTTTTGAGTAAAAGCACAGTATATTTAGTAAGTAGCATGAAACTGAAGTACTTCAGTAAGTTTAAGTGCAGTTCTTGAGTAAAACCATGAGAGAAATGTCTTCCTCCATTTGTCTATTGTCTTTTATTTCCTTTTCAACACCAACATAAACCAATATAGAATAAAAACATGAGATCATATTACCAATATACAAATTGAAATGTATACAACAGAAATAAAACAGAAGAATATATGAAAATTAAAAATATTAAGACACAAAAATATTAAAACAAAGCACTATACAAAGCAATGCCATTAATTCTTCAACATTCTTTCCTTTCTGGTATAATATTTCCTGGTTTAAATATATCCAGCTTTGAAATCAACATCCAACTTTGAAATCACACAGCATTTAAAACATGTTTCATAGTGTTCTTTAAATCAAGATTGTTGAGCTTTATATGCTGTCACCTAGGGGCAAAGTATTATGCAGTGAATTTCTCTTTTTCAATACCGCTAAGTTAATTTAACATTAATACAACAGCTTCACTCAACCTCGGCTTAAACTGAAGCACTAAAGATTCAGTGCAGAGATGGATACAAAAGTGATGCGTTAATTATTGTGTGTAGGAGGCGGTTGAAAGAGATAGGAGTTCGCAGTCACAGCCGCAAACCAACTGTGGAATCCACTAGTGCTGAATTCCACAATTAAACACTTAAATTACACTGCCAATTGAAAGCAATCTTCTCATTAGAAAGTTGGTCTTGCGTATTGTCGAGGACGCTCATTGCTAACTTACTTACTTACTCATTGAACTGTGAGTAACTGCATGTTTACCTGCAGTCTATAAACTTGAGTCAGTCTGTAAAATCTGTTTGCGTTCTGCACACAACATGAGAGAAAAAACACATTTAGAGGCAGCATTGGGCCTAAAGTCACCTGTGCAGCAAACATTTAAGATCACAACCACAAGCAACGTCTGTACTGGCCGCTGCTAAAAGGCAAATTAAACATCACCTGGTAACAGTATGAACAATTAACTCAAACACAGTCCCTGTTATCTTTAGAAAATAGATAAAAAGGAACACCAGTGGTCGGCTCGCTTTGCCTGCAGGTTTTGGCTCACTTGAGTCTTTTCCCCCTCTTTCCTTTATAAAGCATCTCTGTGCTGCTACAGTGTGTCACTGTACAGATACTGTACTTTCTTACAGTACCTGAACACAACTTTTAAATGTTCAGATATTTCTATTTCGGATACAGTCAGATTTGAAACCTTGTTTGCATTGACATCTACATGCACAACCTTTATCTGTCTGTATAAACCAGCTTCACACACTGTGACTATAGCAGTGCCGCCATTATAAACAGTGCCAGCAGAGGCAGGCCTGATCTGTGCTACATGCAATGCCCTTAATTATGGGATTACAATCCACAGCACACCACAGCTGGTCCGGCTCTGCAGGGAAGTGTTGCTTCTTCAGTAATCTGTAATCTGCGTGGGTGTTGTCCTTCCATCGGTCTCCCTGCCAACGCTAAAATCTCTCCCTACAGCTGCTCCACAAACAACAACAACACTATGGGAGAAGCCCTCGTCAGGCCACCAGCTGAGAGTTACCGTCACACTTGTTCCTATAAACCCACAACAAAATGGAAACAAACACAAAGTATTTATAACATTTCTGGAATAACAATTTCCCAACAAACCAGTCTTTAAAATGAGTTACACCTTCACGGTCATCTAACATTTAAATGAAAGTAGTATCCGTGTTGAAATTCTTATATATTAAAATAAAGCCCCGCAATTCAAAGGCTCCTCAGTTTTGCTTGAATATAAATCAAATATTAAGACAGTGCGTCTCAGTAACTGGAGCGCAGGTTACCGCTCCCTCTATTTGGCAATGTTTCGGTAAGAGGCAGAGTTGGTGGAGGAGTATGAATTCAAACGTGAAGGAGGCCATGAACAGTTACGTGAAGATGGCAGTTGTCTGTAGTAGAATACATTTTATATGTGTCATATCTTTTTTTGCCGTAATGGTTAAAGTGCAGCATATATATCATACTCAGTGGATGAATATAGATATTGTATTTCTGTCAGTTATGGCCTCTATGACATCAACACAAATGACAACTTGAGCAGTTAAAGAACCTAACGTGTAAACACTATTCTTCTCCCTAACTATATTTGCAGCAACCTCTCCGTCCTATTAAAGCTCCCTCCTTTTCCTACTGCACCAATTTACCCCTTCGTTTCCTCTTTTTCTTTCGTACACTCCGTCTTTTCATGCAGTCTGTTAACCACCAATTCATGAGTCTGACATAAATCTGATCTTTATATTGTCTAAATGTGGAGAAAAAAAAGCAGGATCTGATTTTCCCTGTTAAGATAGCGACAAAAGATCTGATTTGTCTTACATGGCTGATAATTAAATACAGGCTACGAGAGTAAAAGTGAGCCTCTGAGCGTCTGAGTTTGAGTCTCAGAACTCGTCGTCGGAGCTGAGTAGCAGGGTCTTTTCGTTGTCCCCGCGGGTGCTGAGGTTACTGTGGCTGCGGGAGAGAGCTGGCCCCCCCGTCCGCTCCAGTGTGGACTGTTGCGTGTACTGCTGATAAGCCGGGGAGAAGTTGTGGATGGCATCCTGGACCATGTCCCCTGGATTCATGGTCTCCTTCAGGCTGCTGGAGATGCTCTTCATTGGGGCACAGCGGCCTGGAGGTGGGGGTGGAGAAGTGGAATAAATCAATAAAGAGACACTAATTAGGATGGATGGGTGAGGGAAAGTGGTAGATGAGTGAAGAAAGACTGACACTATGTTTCCATCCAATTGTCAAGTGAATTTACCAAATAAGTCTTTAGTGACAAGAGTGTCCTGGTAGTCTAATGGTTAAGCTGGATACCACATAACCACAACATGTGCACTTAGATTACACAGTGTTGCATGTCTCTCTACATGTGTTTGCTGTCTCTCTGCAGTTTTAACTATCAAATAAAAGGCAAAAAAAAAGCCAAAACACATAAAAACTAACTTTAATGCCAGCAAATCTATAATAGTGAATTTAATTAGCAGGATGGAAGAAATTAATCTGTTCCCTGAATGCCACAAATACAGATACGTGGATGATCAACGTGGTTGATATTATAACATTTTATAACTAAATAAAACCACATCGCTGCTTTAACATCAGTTTCCTTTACTCATTTACATTTCTGGAGGTCGAATCGTCTACATTTTTTTGTCAGCACAAATGTTTTTCTGCTTCTAGCAAGCAGGGGCATGTTTGATAAGTAGTGAGAGGGAGAGTATGAGGGGACTGAGCGTAGGTAGAACAGACTTAACACATTTCAAACGTTCCAGGAGAAATGAAAATTGGATGAATTCACCAAATGCAAAATGAACACAATGAAAAAAAACAATACAGCAGTATACCAATGATTAGGAAAAAAAATACAGAATTCATGCCGAACAGAAAATTCTAACACTGGTGATGTTAAAGTAATGGACGTTTAGCCACATTCAAACACAAAGAAGCAAACAAAAAAGTACAATGTCATACAGAACTGTGGCAGATAAAGAGAAAGACACAGTGAACATCAGACCTACCGTACTGTCCATAGATAGGAAATGAGCCTTTCAGAGCAGCAGAGTGAAGAAGAGAGAAAAAAAGGGGCACAAAGAGAGACATTGAACACAAGAAAGTCGAGATGGAAAAGAAGAAAGCAGGAAAAATGAAGAACGGACTTAAAAATAATTAGATTGTAAAAAGGAGGGATTAAAGATAGGAATCAAAGAAAGAAAGGTGGGAGACAAAGAGCGAGGTCAGATCAGTCCTGAAAGACCGCAGAAATCCAACTGTGTCAAAAACCAATTCAGAACTTCCATATCAGGCAGATTATGATACACACAGTAACATGCAGGCTCTATGTTTACACAGTTTGCTTTACTCTTTCAAACACACACACACACACACACACACACGTATCCCTTACCATATGAGTCAAGTCTTTTGTCCATGTAAACCTTGTAAGTAAAGGCGTGCCGCAGAGCAACAGCAGCAAAGAACATCTCGATGCAGATAATAAAGTTTTGGTAACCGGCGGCAACTGTTCCCTCGCCCACGGAGAAGTCGGCAGAGGTGATCTGAGGGATGGCTCCACACTTCTCCAGGATGGCCAGGAGCATCCCTAAAATGTACAAAGAATCATAAACAGAGGGGAGTCATAAAGTGAGTTTTCATACATTTGCTACATGTGCAATGTGAATCTGTGCATGAGGAAACTGACTGTTTTTCTTACCCTGCCAGAAGGAGAGGAAGATGACGGACTTGACCATGAAGAACTTGAGCACAGGGCTGTATGGGACGAGCAGGTCACGTGTAGCGAAGTAGAAGAGGAAGAGAGCGTAGAGCGACAGGCTGACGGAGATGTTGTAGATAATGGTCACATAGAGGTAACCGCTGGCAACGCTGGAAGAGAGGGACGCAGAGGAAAAAGGACAGGCTTTAGTTCTGACACTCAAATCTTCAGAGACATATTTATTAATTATTACTCATTACACAAATTAATTAACTGCATTCAGATATAATGATCGGAAAAGACATCTGTTGTGGAAACATACTTAAAGTCTCCGTCTCTGTATTTCCCAAAGGCCTGAAGAATGACAGTGATCATTGCCATCAGAGGTTTCACCACACAGAACTGGAGAGTTGCCTGAGGAAGAAAGAGGGAGGAAAAAAAGAGAATTAATATGTCATACCAGGTTAATTAATATGTCATACAGTACAAACACTATGCATCGTTGTGTTATGTAAAGTGTATCTGAATAGCTAGAAAAGACATGAAGAATTTACAGTATCTACACATTCATGGTTGCCTGCAGTACTTCAAACAAGCTTTAATTCTTTGCAAGACGTTTTTCATACTGCATGGAAATGAATAAAAACAGAATGGCTCCCTATGGTGTACAGCAAAGTGATCTATATTTGATTTGTAGTACATTTGTAGGAGATAACGTGCCATTGGAGAGAGTTACTCTATCTGTAACATTAAAACACACAATGTACAATGTAAAAGCCAACAGAGTGATTAGTACCTGTTTGCAAAACCTGAGGAATCCAATGGAGTAGGTTTTGCCCCACAGGCAACAGGTCCCATACATGCAGCTCGACCTTAAGTGAAGCACAGGTTCATTCAGGTCAACACATACACGTGCATATACAGGCTATATTTTACCATTCAAGGTAGTGGTAACAATAGGATGAGTAATACACTAAAAAAAGAGACTTACTCAATAGGTTTCCCTCTGATCTCAGCCATGATGGCGCTCTCTCCTCCCAGATACTCATAACACAGACTCAGGAAGTTGTAGATGACAAAGGCTGCAGAGAGTGACATAAAAAAAGAGTTATAGCATTTTAAGGGTGACCATTGGCATCTGTAAGAATATCCTCACGTCCTATTAAGCATCTACTAACAATACATATTTTGTAATTACAGTTACGTTTTGCTTGTTCTGTTTCTGAACTGCTGAGCTCGCCATTTCCAGGTGGAAAGTTGCATAATGGCTATCAGCAGGTTTACAAATGATTGGATAAAGTTGCAGGTGAGGTTCAAGCTTAAGCATAATTATAAAAAGGTATAGCTCTCTAGCAGTGTGGAGCAGTTGATAATGACACAGAAACAACGGTCACATAATAGAAAGGGTTCAGAGAAAATGTGTTCTCTACACACGTTTAAGGTTATGATATTCAGTTACGTAATGTGTTGCATAACTTCTGTTAATAAAGATCAAAATCGTATTCAACCATGAGAGCTTTTGTATTATTCTTCCAGCATCATGGGCCTAAATGCAAAGCTACACCAGGTGCGTCTCTAATCCCTTTCTATTCAATCCATTGGTCAGATCTGATATGTCAGATCTGACCAATGACCAAGCTACACTGGTTGCTTTAGCTGTAACCTGACAGATCAGCGATGGGGACGGAGCTCGAACACATTTATTCTGTTTATTTAGTATTCAGACAGAGAATGCATCCGTGGCTCAGCATTTTAAACCTATTCAGCCATTTAGTACTACTGAATTTACTTTATTCTCATTTCAAAAACTATCATAGTCACAATAAAAACTAACTTAAACTTAAAACTATGTGACTGATTTGCAGTTATGGTTTCATGACAGAAAACAACAGATGCTCATGAGTTTGTTAGAATATTTGTTCCCCACCATTAACCCGAAAAGAGATCACCTGCTTATACTGAGCGTGATTCACTGACACATCTGTGACGGATGGCGTGATAAATATTTAACAACGCTGACATAACTGCTTTTACCTGTAACACCCACACTCTCTTTTACATACAGGCTAACAGAAACTGTCATCATATCTTGTGTACTAGTCAATAATGTACTGGTTATCCTGCAGACACTGATCATTTACTTCCTGTTGAGAGGTAACATATGATTGAGAAAAGACTAACTGGACTGCATACTGATCCCAGTAATTGGTGCCCCTGAGTGAGTGTTTTCCTCTGTCGCCCCAGGTGTTGTCAGGCTAATTTAAGGGTAACCCACAGATACTAGCTCCCCGCAGCTTAGCTCTCTCTGCTGTCTTTTTTTTTTTTTTTGGTGGCTGAGTTTAAAAGGGAATAAGCCTTTGATTGATGACAGCTGCCAGAGCACAAATCAGCACTGTGCTGGGTTTGTTACTGTTGCACAATTACACAGACACTGTTGTTTCTTCACCTTAAAATGAGCTATCTCATCCAACAACCTCTGTGTCTTTACTTTGCCGAAATGAAGCTAATTGTCCATCACTTCTATTTTAACTAATATCATATGACTGTGATACCGTTTACTCATTATGTAATATGTACTGCGGGTTGATAAACAGAGAGACAAAAGGAGGTTTTGTAATGAAAAGCGGGATTTCCATAACAGGCACATGGTGGGTTTTTGTGCAAATGTGTTGCAGTTCAACCTGAATTAAATACACAGCCTGGTGGAGAAACACACACTCTTCTACTGAGTGAGCTTATGTAGCGTGTGCGTGTGCGTGTGTGTGTGCGTGTGTGTGTGTGTGTGTGTGTGTGTGTGTGTGTGTGTGTGTGTGTGTGTGTGTGTGTGTGTGTGAAGACAGACTGCATGAAAAAAAGGTTTAAAGTGCCTGTTTCTCATACTGTGAGCTAACTGTACTATGGGCCCATTTTACCTGCAGTAGATAGCACTCACTGTGATTATTATATATAATACAATGCCCTGAGGCCACAGGTGCACTTCAATGATCAACTAATCTGTCAATAATGTTTTTGATTAATTGTTTTTTTAATCTACAGAGTGTCAAAAAATTCGGAATTCATTCTGAATCAATTCACAAATTATTCAAATGAATTATTCAACCAGCAGTTCAAGTTGCAATGATATTAAGCAGCAAATCCTCACAGAGGCTAAAATCAACTAGTGTTTTTTATTTTTGCTTTCCTGTTGAACAAATTTTCAGCAAATGTATGTATGTATGCATATGTGATGATGTAGTAACATAAGTAAATTGCCATGGACAGAATGTCATGTAATTGCTTGTTTTACTGTCAAATTCTGCATAAACATTCCCGTGAAAAAAAAGATGCACTGCAGGCTGTCAGGATAAAGAAGAAGCTTTACGATTTATCTGCTCACAAGTGAGATGCCTTTTCAAAGTCTTCTCTAGGCTTTGCTGGTTTTCATACAGTTGCTAGGAGACAGCTTTCCCCTCCCCTGAATCCCCAACAGGCCGTGTAGACATGAGAACAAAGATGGCAACCTTTGCAAACGAAGACACTGCAAAGGCCATCTGCCACTGGGGTATCACAACACATTCATTTTCACGCCCTTATTTTCTACTGGGAGTCAAAATGCACACAGAAGAACACAAAACACTCGCTGGTCACTGTGGTGAATATTGGCCTGCAGCGTGCATGCCAAATATGGCAGCATTTCATGTAGCCTGCGGCGGATAAAATACTAGTGTGCCAGCTTAGTGCGCAGCGTTTCTTTATCCGCTCACCTTCGTAGCAGTCTCGTACTGTGTCAAAGTACACGTAATACTCCTCATTGGTGAAGAAGAGAAGGCTGAGCCAGGAGTCGAAGGCGTAGATGGGGACTATGAAGAGGATCCTCACTATGTGCCTCTGTTCATTTGGAGAGCTGTAGTAACGTAGGTGCATGTAGATCTAAAAAAAAAGGAGGGAGAAAGAGGTGAGAAAAATGTGAAGGTTCCATTAAAGTGATGAAGTCAGATATATAAGACACTCTGCATGCTCCCATGAAAGACACCAGTATTTGAGCAAGAATTTATACATGACACGAGTTCCACTTATACACTTTAGCTAGTAAGTAGTAGGATTATTCTTCTTATCTTTGCATGACTCTTAGAAATTGAGAATTATAAATTCAGTCACCTTCCAATGTCCCAGTTGGTAATAATCGTATGCTTATGTGTGTGGATGTTGTTCTTTAGGATAAAGAACAATTTTAACGGCATATTTCAGGGGTATCAAACTCTTTTTAGTTTAAGGGCCACATACAGCCATATTTGATCTCATGAGGGCCGGACCATTACAATCCACTGCATAATAACCTATGAATAACACATAATATATATATAATATATATTTTTAACTTTACTATAATAAACCATCTATTCACAAATCACATGAACGACCCATAACCCTAACCCTAACCCTGAGATACCTTAAGAAAGATTAGATAAACTGTCCCAAATGCACACATTTTTTGCAGACAGGGCTTTCAGTTTGGGGTTACCCTGGTAAGAGATACTGATAAAATGTGTCCTTAAAATCTGAATCACATTGCAAATCAATTATCTCAAGACTTTGTGAGCGATGAGCGAACTTAAGTGAGAACAGCGGCGCGTTTTATTGAAAAATTGGACTTAGTATTCTGCAATTTCCATACTTTGCAGTTATCCAGTGGGCCGGATCTGGCCCACGAGCCGTATGTTTGACATATCATTTGGACTCTGACTTTAAAACATCTGTAGTTACACAAACACACAGATGAAAAACCATGTAGCTGATATACTGTATATGGAGTAAAGTAAAGAGTAAAGAAGGAAACTACATTTTATCAACAGCACATCAACTGTCCAACTTATTTCAATTGTCACCACTAACTGTGATGTATTAACCTGGGCAGCAGATTGGAAGATGCACAACAAATATATTTACAACACTAAAAAAATGAGATAATGTGAAGGGAATATTCATCAGGTGGATGAATGGGTTAGCTGAAACTAAGAGCTGCCACATGAAACCTGTATGTGTGTTTTTCTCTGCACAGGTTCGAATAAAGCCAGTAAACATTTGCATTAGTTAGTATACCGAAGCGCAGTGTGTCTGCGAGGCGTGTGTTGTGTCTGTGAGCTGATGTGTGTGTGTGTGGTAGGGGGGTTGTTTGGGGTAACTGATACCGAGCTTTCATCGCTCCTATTCACAGAGGCAGACGGCAGAAAGAACAGGGTGGGCCCCTTTGTCACCGGCTCCTTTCCACTTACACAATGTCCGCACCTATCACCTTTCCTGGCCGGTAAACACACACACACACACACACACACACACACACACACACCTTTGGTAAAATAACAAACAGTGGGTGACAACAAGCCAAGCGAGACAATGCCCTCCGCTCACAGTCACAGGCGGGGTTTATTGCTAAATGACCCTCCTCCCGCACCAGTCCCCCTGCTCTTTGATGATGTTGTATTCGAGCCGGGAGAACCTGTTGCCAGAGTGACGGAGGGCTCTCCTTTAACCCTTTACATGAAGCGCAGAGGCAAACAATGGGAGACAAAACATTAACCTGAGCCTCTGGGCACAATAGATCCTGCTTACATAAAAAAGGGACACTTAGTTAAATTTTCACTGTAACACGACAGCCAATAAACTGACATCAACAGGGCGCTTATACTGCGACACAGTGCTGAACCCATTATAAGCTGCATTGTTTTTTCATGGCTTTTCATCACATCATCACCCTCAGTACTTGTGCCCCATGCTGAGTGTGTTTCAGGCTGCATTGTTAACCTCAGTCAATCACTCTATCAGACTTGGCACAGCTCAGCTTTGGGACTGCAACGTCTCCAGTTTGAGAGCTGCCGGGGATGTTTGTTGCATTTCATTCGTTCTCTCTCTCTCTCTCTCTCTCCCCCCTCATTTCCTGTCTCCTTACTGTCAGCTATCAAACACAAGCACGGTTAAGCTACGACACAGTGTGCAACAAGCTACGGGAAAAAATGACTCAACATTTGGAAAACGCCTTTTCTCCCGCAGGATGTGAAATCAACGAGGTGCATTTGGTGTGTGTACGTGCACATAAAAAGACCTTAGGTTAACAGGGGGCTCGTAAAATTAAACTGTTTTTTTCGGGGAGAGGGGGGGGGGTTGCTAAAAAAGGAAGTGTTTGGGCCGATTGAACCAACCTTCAGTACATGAGGTTTAAAGAGAAGGAGGGAGAGAGGTGGGTGGACTTGAAAGATCATGAACAAGATTTAGGTTTTTGTCCCAGATGACACACTTAACAATTCACAATAATTCACCACATAGGGCTTTTTTACAACACTCATGCTGCTTTCAGACTGATAATAGTGCAGTGTAAAAAAAAACTAAAAAAACTTGCCTCCTCACTTACTCCAATGAGACCACAGTGTTGGCAACAGTGTATCCCACAGCAAAGGGTCCAGCTAAAAACTTTGAACCTGGCTCAATTTGTTTTTTGGCTGATCAAATATGAGCATGTGCATATTTCAGTTTATTTGTAACATGGGGGACATCATTGTTCTGCTTACCTAGGAATCATTGAGAAGTAGGAGATAATAAATCCTTCCAGTATTATAGAACACCATGTAGTGTTTTTGCATGTGCTGAACTTTAAAACTCATTGATCTTTTATTTCAACTCTGGACATATTTTACCTTCACACTGGTACTTAACCAATAAACATTGCTGTTGAATAAGATGATGATAGTTGTGGAAACTGGACCTGCAATCTTGGAGTTAGAAGTTTAGTTTTATCCCTCTGACAATCAGAGGTGCGGATATTTCTCAATTCTAAGATGTCAAATGTCAAAAATCTATTTTTTAAATGTTAGTTAATAACATGATGTTGACCGACAGAAAAAGGCAGCAGTTGCGAGCATTTTTTATTTACTGCCTAAATAATTACCTTTGTGAGATGAGCATGAAGTATATTTTGAGGCTAACATTAGCAGAGCAAAGTGGCGAACTCCAGCAGTAACAAACCAGACCAGCTAAATAACACAAACTGCAGCATTAAACAACTTAAACCAACTCTGAGGTGAAGAAAATAACTAACTACAGTTTTTACTCTACAGCGAAACTAAAGCCTAGGTAATGAAGAATATGAGTAAAGCTAGTTGAGTGTGTGTGTGTTTTTGTAATGTTTATGTACTAACGTGGGTCCCACAGATAATGGTATTGAAAAGATGCAGCTGTTTGTATTATAAACTGTAATCTGATCTTTGAAAGTACTTTCTAAATAAACAGAGAGTTCAGGTTTATCTCACTGCTTGTATTAACTGATGACGAAGTAGTTATGTGCAGTCATTAAAACTGAGGATATGATACATTGAAACGCATTGTGCATTAGTATTGTTGACAGGCGGCCGGTGAAGATTCACACCTCAGGTTCTCCTTACCTGGTGACACGTGATCAGAAGAGCCGTCCAAACGAAGAAGCCTGATATAGTTTGGGCAGTGGAGGTCATGAGGAAAATCGGCTGTTCCTGCGTGAACACTGGGGCCTCCGGCACCCAGGAAGAGTTGGACCCTTGCGGGGCCACAGTGGCCGGGGCCCCCGGGGCGAGACCGACGGGAGAGACATTCCCCAACTTCTCTGACAGGGGTATATCTCGCCGCCAAAGTTGACTCATCTGTATTTAAAAAAAGGGGGGGGAATAAAATAGAGAAATTTAGGGGCTTCATCATTTTAAAATAATAAAAAGGAGAAAAAGACAGAAAGGGAGGGGAGATTTTACAGACTAGAGGAGCAAAGGAGAACTCTTTTTGGGTAGTTTATGACTTATAATGTACATGGACAGATGATTGTATTATGTCTGTGTGTATGCATGTATATGAGCTTACGTTAGAAAACACTACGCAGCGTAACGCCTGAATGAAACACATAATAAGGAAACACATATTGTAACATTCTTAGACCTCAATCTCAAGCAAACATCTGCTGATGTTAGGGTGAGAAAACAGAATAGACACAGAGCAGAGCAAAGTAGGGCAGCGCACAGACCTGCACTGCAAAAAAAGAGAGATTGTGTGGATAGACGGATGAAGCAAGATCAAACCAGAGGGAGTAAAAGAGGAGGCATAAGGTAGGTGTGTGAGGAAACGCTGATAAAGAGTGTAAAAAATAAATAAATCACACAAACCAACACATTAGAAGGTGTGTGTGTGTGTGTGTGTGTGTGTGTGTGTGTGTGTGTGTGTGTGTGTGTGTGTGTGTGTGAAGGGGGCTGAAGCAGAGCCTGAATCTTTTGAACACAGCGAATCAGTGTGACAGCGATGAGCTGAGGGCTGCTGACCCAATTTCTCCCCTTCTTTTTGGCTCTGTGCTTTTTCGGAGGGCAGGAAGGAGTGTGTGGGTGCTGAAAATAGCGCTAAACACAAATGAATTTCTTCAGAGTATTCAAAAATAACAATAAAAAAGAAACCTCTCTACACATCTGCAACCAAAGTTCGGGCTGCGCAGACGTACTGGGCCTGTGCCCCTCGTGTACTGTAGGTGAGACTCTTGGCGTGAAGCTGAAATAGAGTAAAACTATAAAACCATAAACCTCAAAATGGATACATGTGATCATTGTGTTTCATGAAAAGGTGAATGTTAAATGACGAGAGCTGCAGCTGGGGAAGATGAGAGACATTGAGTTGGATATAGAAATGAATGATTAACTTGTTAAGTGGCTTTAAGCATCACATTTATACTAAGCCGACTGTGCAGCACTGGACAGCTCCAAACCTGCTGCCTCTGTTTATTAGGTATTTAGGTTTGTACTCTATCAACCTTAATGCTTACACTGCATTCATCTCCACACCTTGAAATTACAATAATGATTCATAAGAAGTGAAAATAAGACTGGTGGTGTATCTGTCACATAATTACACAGCGTCAATTTGGTCAAACGAGAACAAGACAAGCCCAAACTGGAGGTATCAACACCACAAGCGTCCGCAGAGATACTACATGTACCCTCACGATCAAATTACAGAGGATCTCTGAGTACAATCTTCTCTCTGGTGACGTCAGTGCCTCGGTGTGGATTCCGGGAAAGGTGATAATCTAATCATTTGCAGTGAAAACTCATTTCAGTATCAGTCTGTGCACCAGCTAATATAAGCCGGCTCTTGATGTGGTCATGGATGACTCACTGTGCTTTTGCCAAAGCCTCAATCAGCTGGTGGCGATGCAGTAAATTGGAGCACATCGGCGCACCACACACACACACCGGGATATGTTTTTAAGTATTTATGCATAGAAACTGCAAGGAAGTCAATTTAGGGTGGCACAGAAAATCCAACCCATTTTTACAGAGTGATGTCTGGGCTGCTAAAAAAGTAGCAGTCAGAATGTGAGTTCACTGTTGTTTTTTACTGACCATGTTTAAAGGCTATAAAGGCAATATATCAGTCGTATTACTTATTATTTTATTCATTGCAGATAAAGTATAAGGTCAACCTTCTTGTACAATCATTTCTGATGAAGCAGACAGTTCCAGTTTGACTTTGCATTTCAATGTGACCACCATCAACTAGACTATTTAACAGCTGACTTTCTGTGCCCAATCAGTACTGATCAAGTACTGATACCGGAAGAGAGTCTTCCCACTTATCTATCTTGTTGCCATTTTGTCTATCTTGATAATTAGGACTTGTAATCTAAAAGTGCTTTTTCTTATTTGTTAACCAACCACCATTGGATGAATATAAATCAATCTAAATGTATCATAGTATAAATAATTAAAAATATAACCTACATATCACCCCATGTCTGTAGAAAAATGAATACATGAGGTCTGTGTTCAGTACACACTGGCAATGATCACAAACACCAGCTTGCAGCTACAATAACAGAGCTCGGTGCTTCCCAGTGGGCCACAGACAAGAGAGAGAGAGAGGGGCATCAATCCTGCTGACTGCACCCGCGAGTCGGTTTCAAAACATGCATTGTACTGTGACCTCAATCGAATCAGCAGTCTTTGTGACAGGCCATCATAATAAGTCCTCAGGCTAGGTGAGCTGCTATATTGTAACGCATCAGACCACCGAGGCTGTGTCCAGAGGCACTGAAGACATCAGGGCTACTTAACAGTGACCACAAGTCATTTTAATGGTGCTAAGTGTAGCTATAACAAATCCCACAAAGGACGAGGGTGCAGGTTTCCCAGCTTTCAACCCCCAGTACACACACATGACCGCACTGCATTTAAGAGAAAGGATGACATCCTATTTCAGATAAATTCAGCAATTGCAATATTTACTTTAGCACTGTCAATTCTGAGTTTGTGTTGAAATCGTTTGCTGGTTCAGAAAAACAACTCTAAACTGAAAAGAATAGTGGCTATCGTTAAGTGCTCATGACCCTACCCTCTTCTGCTGCTTTTACTTACCTCCTCTCTGCAGTTGTTTGATGTGCGGCGCTGGTTTCAGTCCAAGCATCAATTTAGCTCATCATCTCAAGTCGACTACAAACCTTTCGGAGTATAAAAAGTTAATTGGCTAAACGGTAACATTCAGAAAAAGGCTAGCCCCTTATCTAATCACTGCACCATTCTCCGACACCCGGAAACTTCTCCCTTTTTTTGTAAAGCTGGCAAGTGTCTGCAGCTGAGCGTTAACTACGCCGAGCGCTGCTAGGCTAATGTTAGCTCGTCTTCCTAGCCTGGCGCTAGCTTGTTGTTGCTTCTTCTTGTAAAGTCAAAACAAAGCAAAGCAATATAATAGGCTTTTAAACACGCGAAATACTCAGTCAGGGTATTACAACGTCCGTATAAAATAACTTCTATTCTCTTGCCATTTCCCCCATCCAGAGCTGATGAAGTAGGCACCGTTATTTCCTCCACATCACCAGCAGCAGTTCACTGTAGCAACAGAAGCAGCTGCCAGCAAACTCCGCTGCTGGCGCATGCGTAATGACACCTTTTTACATCTTTGAGTCTCTGCCATTAAACATTATGTAATTCTGCACAGGTAAGACTGCACTGCGTGTGATGTGATGTCCTGAACCTCCTATTAAAAACAAACACAGCATAACATGCGCAATAACAAGGTCAGCAAAAAGGTGTGAGCAACGTTATTCGTTTTTATTACTTCATAAAATATACACAAATACTGTTGTAAATAAAGTGTGTTAAAGAACTGTACAAGATATCAGTACACAATACATAAAGTGAAATTCCCATCACCTCAAACTCTTCTATAGCATCCCCAACACAAGAGTTACTATGCCACTGGGTCATGGTGGCCTGTACAAAGGTAATTACACACAGTACACCACTATTTACACATCCCTGCAATTAAATCTGTTATGTTTTCTTCTGAATGACATCATCAAGGTTGCTGGAGGTTAAAAACCAAAGGTGACATCAAACTATTAGCATATCGTTTTTGCAGAGGGAGCCCTATGTATTATATGAGGTGGTCAGACAGCCTTTTAAAGTGTAAGAAGGGAAGAAATGGACAGAAAAAAACTTCACAAACAAGCTACTTCTAATAAGTTACAGGAAGAAGAATTCAACATAAGAGGATTAAGAACACAAAGTTATTTCAGACAAATAAAAGTTAGTTTTACATAAATAGAACAGAAAAACAATCTGCATACAAACTAAAAATTAATCTTTTATTCTTAGCAGGGATTCACTGTATCACACACGCTCTGTCTCTCTCACATACATACACACACACACACACACACACACACACACAATGTTGGATGACCCAGCTGGCAAAGCAACAGCAGCCCATCCCACTATTTAGTACTTTAAATACCTAAAATTCTGAACCCAGCCCCAGTTTATGTCATTAGTATGCATTTTTCTACTTTACACCTTAAAACAAATAACCACATTTGGCTTTACATCGAAATAAAAAATATTTACAGTGAAGTAAACATTAAAAAAAAAGAAAAAGAAAAAAATTGGATGCCCCATCCCCCTAAGACCCATCCCTAACAGAGCCTGCCCATTCCCCTATGACCTCCAATAACAAAAAGAATAAAAAAGGTAACATTAAGAACTATCATAAAAATTGCAGCCACCATTTGTTAATCAAAACGGGCAGCTATGGTCTCTGGTCAAATACACTGATAATTTCCTGAGGAGCTTCCCTCAAGACTTGGAGTGTGTCTTTGCAATATCTATGGTCATTCTTCACCTTACCCACTTAACACTAAAAACCAGAGAAAACAAGCGAATCAGAACAGGCAAAGAAACGGGGTGCTGGATGTTTTTGGTGGCTACGTTTTTGAGGGACAGTAAATCATCACAACATGGGTGAAGGGCAAGCAAGCACCGACTGTTACTTCAACAGAAACATTACTCTAAAAAAAAAAAAAAAAAAAAGAAGAAAAACAGCTAAAACATAACTTACTCATCCTTTCAACCTTACCTTTCTTTTTGCTCTCAACCCCTCACCTACCTCTCCCCATTTCTTCATTGTTTAGCCGTTATCTCTCGCTCTCAAAAAAAGCGCCAATTAAAAGACTGAAAAGACGACATTCACGGAAGAAAGTTGTTCTGCAAGTGTTAAAAACGGAAAGATAAATATTTACTAAGCCTAAATCAAAAAGCAAGTTGAGCTTCGACGAGAAACATGCGTGTGCCTCAGATACCTTTTTGCTTCTTTGATGCAAACAGTTCTTCACATTTGTCAGACAGAGTTATTGTGGGAATGTTTTTAGGAGGAGGAGGAGGAGGAGGAGGAGGGGGGGGGGCCGTTAGAAGCAACCATGGGGGTAATAATGGTGTAGAACTGTCCTTTATTTGCTTTTGCAGTGAAGTGGTGCTGATCCAGGGTTTAGCAAAGAGGGTTCATGAGAGAGTGGATGCTGGATACAGTCATGTATAGTCCCTGGATCCTTTTTGGGATTGACTGTACTGTTCCAAAGATCCATGAGTCCATTGGCAATGATCTTTTCATAAGACAAGGTAAAAATTAAGGAAAATAAACTGGAGCGATGGATATACCTTGCAGCCCTGTAACGACAAATGGATTTTTAGTCATTAGAGAAGGCAGTGTGAGTAATGTATTTCTGCAGTCGACCTGTGAATGAAACCAGACCTCACCTGTCATTTTCATGTGCATGCAGAGCCAAAGTCTTCTACTTCCCCATGTGCTCAAATGGCACACTGACCTGCAAAAGAACCAGAATAGCGAATCAGAATGAGCAGATTACTAGTCACACACACAGAGCTGGGTCCATCCCTCTGGTGCTAATTTTGAGCCCTGAAAAGATGGTTCCTTAATAATAACTTTGTTCTGACAGCTCTGATGGCAAATCACAAACATGTTGTTTAGGATGCTGAATCTGTGGTGTTTAGGCCTGAAGGTAACAATCAAATAAACACATCAAAACACTCCAACTGAGTTATCCTACAGAAAAACAAGAGGGAAAGTAACACATTCATTGCAAAACTCCCAAAGATAAAACAGCTCATGTTTTCTTGTTGCATCAACTAATTTGTATACGATGAGATTTTTGCAACATGCTTAATACCAGTAGTGGAAAGTATGCAAGTGCATTCACTAAAATATTGTGTTTAATTACTTTGTGTCTAATTATGAGGTACTCTGCAGATTCCGATTTTAAACGCCCAAAATATATGAGCAATATTAAAATATGGCTTTATTATAGATTGAACTACTCGGGCACATCTTGAAGAGACCTGAAGTAAATTTAAGTGGTTTTCTTTGTTAATACTTCTGTGCTTTTACTGGAGGTCAAACTTTTGAATGTAGAACATTTTTTACAGTTACAGTTACTTAGATGAGTGCTCCACCAATTCAGCCCTGTACTCCTACTACTTTTTTTTTTTAAATTCAGACTTAAGGTGTTTAGCCTCAACTGACACCAACTCAACTGACACAACTTAAGATGCTGATAATATGCAGTAGTACTCCCCAAAACATGTAAGCAGACTAGGATGTGTAAACTTGGTGGAGTTCCCCTTTAAATATGAATGGTTATTTAGATATCCTGCTGTAAGGAAAATGGATCATTGTGCTATAACATAACATTTGCATTGTCACAGATTTCCATTTTTCCCCCACTAATGCAGTGTGTGTGCCCAGGCTGACCAAAGTAGGTGTGTGTTTCCTCACCTGTGATGTGGAAATTCTGGATTGGTCGTGACGGGCTGTGAGGTCAGAGGACGATACGTTGGCAGGAGCTCCACGGTGGAGCCGCATGCTCACCTTCCTCTCCCTTTCCGCACGAGAAATTGCACGAGGCGACGTGTTCCCTGAAATGATGTCGAAAATTGAGAACCGACCACAATTCATTTGGATATAAAAATTATTTTAGCATCAGTATGGTTTTATTTCAAGTTTGTGAGGGGAACTAATTTGACTATATCTCAGCTTCTAATCTACACTTTAGCAATTTAGCACAACTCTTACCAGACTGTTGGACCCGTGAGGCAGGGTTGGAGATGGCCTGCTCTGGCCCGTTCCTGACTCTGTTGGCAGGCCCAGGGTTGGGACCTGCGGGGATGCGTGTTGCAGATCCCCTGGGGGCTCCACCAATCCGCTCATCCCTCTCATCTCCTGCCCTCCTCTCCCGATCCCCGTCTTCAGCTGTTCGACTCGCACCCTGATAAGACGAGATCTTTACATTAGCTATACTGTATTAAAAGCAAGATTTTTGAGCACTGTGATGAAATAGTTAAGTAAGAGTTGACTACATCAGTTAGAGACACTTCACGTACACTTACAAATTTGAGCATGTTCCAGTCGAAGACGTAATCATAAGAGAAACCCTGTCGGTGGAAAAGATTTCTGAAGAGCTGTCGTAGGTAAGAGTAGTCCGGCTTGTCGTCGAAACGGAGCGAACGGCAAAAATTCAGGTATGTGGAGAATTCAGCTGCAGGGGAATAAACAAGAGACACAGTTAAGCAAGGGGCGACTCAAAATGCACACAACTCTGTCATAAAGCATAACGCAACCATTGAATGTGGTTGAGTGATGACCTTTGATTTTTCTGATTAGATAACATTTGCATTGTTGGTGTTCCAATTAAATCATTGCAAGTAATTCCAGAAATACAGAAACACAGAGAGACACACAGAAACATCACTTACAAGGGTATCCTTTGCAAAGGACCTCGATGGGTGTGGACATTTTCTTCTCGCTGATTCTTTCATACTTCTGTCTTTTGGTAGCAGCCTTGAGGCCCTGCCACGGTAAGGATCCCAGGTTGAAGTACATGAGGACGTAGCCGAGAGACTCCAGGTCGTCACGTCTGGACTGCTCTGTGGACGGAGTGTTAGAGGGCATTTTAGATTGAGTGAGAAAGCTGAGGGGATGTCTGCCTCATACTCATACTATTTTTTTAAATCATGGCGCCGTTTACAGTTTTGACATAAGAAACTTCTGACTAATTCAGTCTGTTGTTATTATTTTTAAAACATCAACTTCAAATTGGGAATATGTCACAACTCGGCCAAACAACTAATTTCACCATGACTATAGTTGGAAAGTGGAGAGAAAGCTCAAGGTAACTGGTTGGGTCAAAGTGTCTGCAGGTGCTTATCTATTTTATTGAGTATCTGTGGGTCTGTTACTGATACAGAATGTGTAGAAGATAATTGATAATATAATGTTAGGACGGCAAGATTCAGCAAATCCCTGTTACATCCAGACAGCTGATTTCTCTCATATGATAACCCAACAAAATAAAGTGATCATGGGAAACTTCTTACTGAGAAATCTGACAACAATTGAAAGTGTGGTGCTCTCATTTTTGGAGAGTAAACAAGATGACTTCCTGAACTTTATAAAGTGGAAGCAGGGTAAGGAACAATACTGGTTGGTTAAGCTTCACACTCAAAACATGGCTTTTATTGTCCTTTTGTGAGATCAATATTATTGTTTACTCTATCGTATCGACCACAACAAACAAAGAAATGATTGTCTTTTGTTATCAGCCCTGAAAATTCCATATCTGTACATCTCCATTTTTGTTTGTACCTCCAGTCGATATCCAAGTCAATTACATCCAAGTCAATTACATCCAAGCAAAATACATCAGAAATAAATCACCAATCGGGGCTGCAACTGTTCAGCTAGTGGTTACATAAAAAGTGTTCTGCTGAATGTATTTGAGCGAATTACACTAAAAATGACACATTTTCCATCCCAAGCGGCATCCCCCCCCCCTCTCTCTCTCTCTCTCTCTTTTCCCTCACATCCTCTGTATGATCTGATAGGGTGGGTATAAACAGAATGACTGATACAGATTGGAGGAAACATCCAAAATGAATCAGAGGGACAAAGGGAGGGGAAGCTGGGTGTCAATGATGAACATCAGTTTATGGAATGTTTAGCCAGAGTCGGCAAGCTTCCTGGTTCAAGGAAAAGTTAGGCGTCAGTAAGAACTCAGGGTATTATTATGTTCTGACTCTAAAAAGGCAGAGAAAAGGCACGTGAGCAATTCCAAAGACAACTTATGACAGGAAAATATGCCATACAATGAAGTGCATTACACCTTCAGGCAAAGCACGAGTGTCATAGAGAGGAGATGATATTATAAGCCGGCTCTGATGAATCACGCTTAACATGGTAATTAGAGGCAGGATTACGCTGAATGTTCCTAAACCGGACTAAGGCTGCGTTCAGACCCATCATTCCTCTGAATGAAAATTGAAAACGCAGACTCATCCAGGAGAAAGTACCAGACTCAACTTTTCCTGCAACGCAATATGACATCATCTGACAAGGCACTGGGTTGGCCAATCATAAACATGCTAGAACATAATCCTGGTGATTACTTTATAATGCACGTCTCTAAGTATTTCAACTGCTTAACTCTAAAATATAAAATAGTTGCTGCAGCGTTAGCTTATATAGAGTGTTAACATATGATAAGTCAAATTCACAGATCTGTTACTAAACTGGACTTCCTGGATGATATGCCATGTTGATACATTAAGCAACATACCCCCACCAACTTAATCCCCTGAGTTGTTTTACATCCCCACTATGTCTGCCTACTGTTTAGGACCACTCTTAAAATTTTACAGTGAAGTTTTACTTTAATGACAAATGAGACACAATGGTAGTGATGCTGCATAATTTTAAAACTACTCAAATTTTTACTGCTACTGCTTATGAAAACATGTATGATTTTCTTTTTGACATCAAACCGGGCACAGCGTTAACTAAAGAGTCTGAATTATGCCTTATACACAACCATGGAATGAAAATATTACATTTGTTACGGACAGTTTTACAGGGCAACGAGGCAAGGCAGGCTTGAACTGGAATGAATACAATTCATCTTGCTTTAGTCAGGATTATCCACACTTTCAAACACCTGGACTTTCCTGCCATAGCAGTAATATATAGAATGGAAACATACATTACTCACATCAACTATAATAGAGGCTTTCTAGAAAACACAAAGCAGCAAATTGACTACAGAAGTCATCTCAGGGCACTGTTCACATAGAGCAGGTCTAGACTGTATTCATTTACAGACAACCAACATTCCCCATGAGCGAGGAAAAATTCCTCTTTAATGGGAAGACACCTCAAGCAGAACCTGTTTTTAGGTGGGCAGCCGTCTTGAGACTCATACACAATAGCCTTATAAAAAAAAAAAAAGGAATAAAATCAAGTCCTCTGAGCATCTTACCAATTCCAAGATGTGTGTTGATGGAGGCGTAGCGCGCTGTGCCGGTCAGGTTCTTGTTCTCCCTGTAAGGGATGTGCTGGTGTGTGCGGGCATCGCGGTACTTTTTGGCCAGGCCGAAGTCAATGATGTACACCAGGTTCCCCTTCTTGCCGAGCCCCATGAGGAAGTTGTCAGGCTTCACATCCCGATGGATGAAATTCTTGGAGTGGATGTACTCAATACGACTTATCTATTTAAAAAAAAGAAAGGACAGGTGAGACAAAGAGTGGTGAACCTGTCAGGCTCTGCAGCACATGACAGAAAACACTTTGATAGAAATAAAGCTTCAGTCACTGTTCAGAAGTAGGTGCACTCAAAACATCAATATCAAGATAAAACTAAAAAGGTGTAAAAAGGAGAACGAGGGAGGACACAACAAGATATACGGAGACAGGACAGAGGAAGGTGATAACTCCTGGCTTTAGGTGGAGAGTCAAACACCTACATCGACGACTGACACAGCAACTTGGCCACAGATAGAACAAAAGGTGAGACGAGGTGCGTTCGAGACAGCCATCTAATGAAATGAAATATCTAGGCCAGCACAGTCTAAGAACAGGCCAGAATTAAAAAGTACAGTGGATGCACTAGAGTAGCGAAGACCAAAACATGTATAATCCTTTAAAGTAGCCTTGGGGGAATCATGTGCAATGTTTATAAATAGAGCGTGCACAAACAAATAAAAGTCAAGTAGGTCATGCAGATGACCTAGTGGGATCATAAATCTTTCTTCTCTCGATTCTATTAGTAAACAGATTTGTTTCACATAGCGAGATCTTATCTGAGAGGAATGAGAAACACTTTGTTTGGAACGTGAGGGTTTAGATGTGTACCATTTGGTCTGCCAGGAGCAGGACGGTCTTTAGGCTGAACTTCCGGGAGCAGAAGTTGAAGAGGTCCTCCAGACTGGGACCGAGCAGCTCCATTACCATCACGTTGTAGTCTCCCTCCGCGCCACACCATTTTATCGATGGGATACCCACTAAAATACACAAACACACCAGTCAGCATGAAGTTTGTTCAACCTGTTTTTACTGGCACACCGACAAAGATAATTGCCATGTTTTTAAACTTTAACATCTCTGTTGGTTCATGTCTCTAGCTTTCTATCATAACAATGTGAAAATCATAAGTCAGTCATTCATATATATATATATATATATTTTTTTTTATTAAAATAATTCATTATACATCTTTCCAGCAGGCTTAGTAAGGCATTTGCATCTGTAATATTAAGTTCAGACCAAAAAAAAAGATAAAGAATGTGTAAAGAATGTCTTGCCTAGCGTGTCAAAGCTGCGTTTGCTCCTTACCTCCTCCTTGCATCATCTTGTAAAACTTGCTTTCAATGTGCAACTGTGGGTGTTTGGTCTTCACGCATTCCAGCTTGATGGCGACCTCCTCACTGGTGGCAATGTTGGCACCTGAAAGAGAGAGAGAGAGGACGCAAAAAAATACAACTGTAAGAGCCGTGGCAATCGAACCAGCACCAGGCCAGTGATGGATGAATGTTAAGGAAAATCAAGTTTGGTGCCCAGATGAGAGGGTGGTGGTGGGGGTTAATGGCACAGAATGAAAAAGGGAGACCACATGTGGAAAGAACCTTATAACAGAGGAGACACATGGAAAGTTGGGTAAGGCGTGTAATTGAAAAACAAAACAGTGTCCGTCACCACTTACCGAGGTAAATGTCTCCGAAGGAACCGCTCCCTATCTTTCGCCCGAGCCGGTACTTGTTCCCCACTCTCAGCTCCATGGTTGCGAGTCGTCACTGTCATCGAAAGACAACACAGAGATGATTAGAAAGCCATAAAGGACACATGACACCGGGCCGGCCTGTGTGTGTGTGTGTGTGTGTGCGCTGCACCTCTCTGCTCCTTCACCACCACCTCTACTGTACATCTGAGCTGAGTATCACATATATTTTCCTCCTCTTTCCCCTCAGAGTTCTAGAACGAGGGGGAAGTATCATCAGCTTCTCACATGATGATGATCGTCAATCCCGGACGCGTTGACCTGATGTTTGTGTGCAGTTTTGTGTGAGAATGTGGCATGAGCGGGACTAGTTGATCAGCAAACAGCTGTCTGGCCTCCAGCAACACATGATTAGATTTTTTAGGGTGGTTGGGAGAGAGAGAGAGAGAGGGGGGGGGGGGGGGGTGTTTCAGTGAGATCAGCAAAAGCAGGGTAGGGAGGAGAAAGAAATATAGCAAAATGAGGGCTAGACTAGTAATGCCAGTTGCCACTCAGACAAGAAGTGGAACGGTATCTGCTGCATGAGTACCAAAGATTTGGCACACATGAGGAAATGAAGTGCGCTCTCTGAGCTGTGCTGAGCTGAACTGCACGTGACGCTGCACCGAGATCATCATTTATTTAGCACTCCCTCAACCACGCCATATTGTGCAGCCACTGCGAAAGCAAGACCGAGCTCTCGGCCGCTCTGTGCCGACGCCACCGAGGGAGGGAAGACACGAGCAGCCGAGGAGCGCTGGCCGGCTATATCTGTGTCAAGGCCCTCAGACGATTCTGTGCAATAAAACTTCAGAAAGCAAAAAAAAAAAAAGTGGCAAGCATAATTTATCAAAGAGATTTGCTTCCTCACCACCAATTTGGGAACATCATGTAAACAAACTGTGCCCTTTATAGCAACTGTGGACCATCGTTCTAAATGTGGCACTGCTGCACATTCAAAGAAAAGAAAAAAAAACTTTGAGTCAGGCTCAGAGCTTTCAAATGAGTTCATGTCATTTGCCCTTTCCACAATCCAACAAGGCAACACATGAAATAGACCGTATCATCTTTACTTGATTCCTCTGTTGGACTACGAGGAACGGCCTTAATCCAGATTCCCCTATAGAAAAAAAAAAACATGAAATGCTCTCATGACAACTCGAAGAAATTGCATGACAAAGCATTCCCAGACGACCTCAGTTTCACAGGCTTTGCCAAGTCAAGCAGTCATCATCAATTCTGCAGGACCAGTACTCTGCATTCAGCGCTCCACACCCAGATCCTCCTGGACCGCAACCGAAAAGATCCCAGAGGTTACATTTGATGTTACTTTGATTGCAACCAAAAAAAAAGAGGAGGTGCAGACACACTAATCCTGTTCCAACACTAGTTAAACAGTGATGATGGCTGGCATACTATCATCTTGGATCATAGGAGCCTCGTTAAATGATTGAAACTCGAAACCGAATCTGTCCCAATTTCGAGTGAAGACATCAACTGACCCAACGTGCTACATACAAGACGCCGGCCCCGGGACCTCCTCTTCAACCGTTAGCCGATGAGAGGACGAGGTGCCGTAGTCAGATGGTTTTGGGTTAATAAAGGGTTAGGCTTCATCACACCAAAAGGGCGTCTCATGCGATGCAGCCAGGGACCCACATTAATCACAAGGCTACCCAGTAAGAGCTATTGATTAATTACTTGGTACAGGATCAGTGACACGCAGTATTAAACCTGCACGTTGGTTTCACTGCATGTCGAAGACCGCGTCCGTGTAGTTCTCCTTTGCATAAACCTTCATGTGTTCACTCTAAAACTTTCCAACTTACACCAAAGTACATTGAGCAGTGACAGGAAAGCATTATTTAACGTTTCCAAAGATGGTGTGTGTGTGAAGCAAGTGGAATTAGCCCATCACATTGCACTTGGATAAGTATCATGTGCTATTATGGTAGTAATCTTCTGCAGGACAGTGGATTGGTTAATATGGTGCAGTACATATCTGCTGGTTAGGGGAGTGGTAGTGGTCGTTGTGGAGGTGGGAGTGTCCTGAGAAGGTGGTGTATTTTGATTAAATTATCTGTACATCACTGTTAAACTCCCCCCCCCCCCCAAAAAAAAAAAAATCCCAAGTGCCAAATAGTTTTGAATTCCTCAGTATGTATTAAGTAACATTGTAAAAAGTATCTCTGCATGGAAAAGAGAAAATAACTCCTCTGTGCAGCAATGAAAAAAATGTCAGGACCCAAAGCCAGAAGATTTCACAATCACATGAAAAACAGAGCAGTGCTACGCCTCTTACACTCATGCAGCTGTCACTTCACAGTTAACTCGTGTGTTACAGACTCCAAACATAGTTCGAATAAACCCAACTTGCTCAACTATACCCCGATAATCTGTTTTTTTTTAACGACGATAGCAGATGTCAGGCTACATGTCAGTTTTCTGGTAGCGAATTTGACGAGAAGCAAGTCAGTTGTGATTAACGTTACAAGGGCAACACATTAGCTAAAATATCAAACTGAATAAAATCTACAAAACAGCTAGAAATGACACGTAAAAATAACCGTGAATGTAATTTGCAGACGCTTTAAGTAACGTTAGTGAAAATACGAACCGCAGGCATTGACGGTAGTGAAGTGTTAGCTACTAAGAGTAAGCTAGTAGAATTACGTTCACCAAACGGTGATACGTAACCTTACTGCACCACTAATATTATAGAAATTGAAACAAGCTCTAAATGTTATCATACTTCGCCACATTTTCTAAATTACTTGTAACCGCACCCATGTATGTGCTGGACTAGCCTGTGTAGATAGCTATCCTTTACTACTCACCCCCTCCCCCTCTCCTGTTAAGCCGTGACTACGAGACTCTGATTCGGCCGAATCAGGCCCCTTTTCCCCCTTGGTTTCTCCGGTTCCCCGACCCGCCACTCACCCGATATAAGGTTCGTATGAGAGCTGGTTCGGTGGAGATTCTGTTCTGGTGGTTGTCAGTCGGACAGGGGCCTGGGCAGAGGAGGATGGGAGCGGATTCTAGCGACGTTCATACCCCCAGCTCTTTGCTCTGTCGTCGGTAGCACTCCCTGTTGATAGTCCCTGAGAAGCTTCAGCGGCACGGGCTGAGCGGCCGTCCTCCACTCGAGTCTGTCTCCCCCTCTCGTTACTTAACAACGTGCCTGTTCACAACGTCGATGATGTCATCCTCTGGATGTCAGGGCGTACGTCACACAACACAGCCCCTTCCTCCATAAATTTGACCCATTCATTAATTATTACTTTTCTCACAGTTGTTGATTTTCACACTGTTATGTGTTGAGAGTGACGCTTGTTATATTGGTTGTGCTTATCATGCCAACAGTAACATAATGCAACAATATAAGTAAATAACAATAATGATAAATAATAATAGTATTTTCCCACTTGTTATCAATTAAGTCCATCCATCATGCTGGAAATTACTGGACATACGTAAATCTGTTATGATCAATGTGCTCAACCTGCTTATTATGTCCCTTTGAGAAATATTATAATTCCTTGAACTCATCAATACAATTATTGATCTATAATTAAGTTTGTGTGTAACAGTACATCCAGTTAACACACTCATAATTGCATCACAGGAGTAAATCATTTCATACAGTAAGCAGTGGCTTACTGTAGAATGACGTGGGTATTAAATAGGATTGGTTTGTGGATAGTAATGAGAGGGTGACAGATGGACATCCTCGCCTGTTTCCCCCGTCTTGTCTTTAATGTCACGTCTTTGTCGTAGTCATCAATGAAACACGCACAAGACATTATAATTAACAGATAAGGGACCATTTAAAGCTAGGAATGCTTTAATGTAGAAGAATCTAAATGTAAAAAAAATCACAAAAAACATCTAGAAAAATGACCAAAAGACACATTTAGAAGCCAATACTTTCATCTTTATTAATCTTGTTCTCATTTGTTTAAATAAATTTTTCCTTTGTAAAATCTCAAAACGAAAACACTGAACAGGAGTGTTAAAGCCTGTCTTAATTTAAAACAAATACACAACAACAAAACATTAAAAACGTACGGTAACTCTTACTCTGCATCTGTAAACAACCCGTCCCACCCCTCCCTCCCGTTCCACACAGTTTGATAAGATTTGGCATGTCCATTTTCTCAACGCGTATGCCTTCAGCTCTTTGTGTCATTAAAATGTTCTTTTTTTTTTATTATTGCAGGTCGGACAATAAAAAAGACGAGTCTGCTAAAAAAAAAAAGAAAAACAAACAACTTCAAATGAGAGAAAAAGCATTAGTGCCAATATTTCTTAACACACAGTCAGCAGTATACCGAATGCACTCAAAACATTTTGTATAGACCTTCTGTATAGAAAGCAGCCTTGCCCACATTAATGACAGGCAGTAACATGCACACACACATTGTCCTCACATTCACACACACGCACAAAACTGTGGTGGTTTAATCCACTTACTTGGTCTCAGTCTCACTCATACTCATGTCCACATAGTGTGTGTGACACCGTGCGCAGTATCCACACATGGAGAAATGCAACATAGCCTCAAACTGCCAGCAATTTTTAACATTTATCACTGCAACAGTAACAAACATGTTCAAGAGAGAATAACAGAGAAAGAGTGCGCAAGATACAACAGTAGGAGGTCAGCATTTTGAAAACAAAACAATGACATTTTTCAATATTTTCACTGTTCAAAAAATTAAAACCATACATACAAACAAACTGAAAAAAAACAACCCCAAACTCAACATACACAGTAAGATACAGTTTTGTTGTCAATCAGAGCTGTTTGCATGTGTTTGGATTCGGTCTCCTTTTTTTTTTTCTTCCTTTTTGTTTTTAAGGAGACGTGAATACAAACTGCACTTTAAACCTCACATCATGTAGTAGTTTTAAGATCTCTTATACGATGAAGGTAATGCTGTTTACAGTGCCCATCTGTCTGAAGGCTTGTCTGTTTTTGGTGTGTGCATGTGTATGTAAATCTGTTGAAAAGTCCCCTATTTACTAAGCACATTGCAATCCAGTCAAGTCTTTCAGACCAACTGACTTTTCATTCTTTTTTTTTTCTTTCAGGTTTCAAGTCTAAGCAGTTGAAATCTTCATCTGTGGAAAAAGGCTGTATACACATCTAACAGTCCCTGCATTTGTTTATATAATAGCTTAAGTCTGGCCACGAGAATGTGTGTAAGCATGTCTCACATTTCTGCTTTATGTGTGTGTGCACATTAATATGCATACCATGTATATGTATGCACATGTGTGTAAATGTGTAGTACATTAATATGCATACCATGTAAATGTGTGTGTGTGCTATAGTAAGTACATATGTATCCCAGTGTATGTCGTATCAGTGTCCAAACCTACACGTACAAATTGGAGAGGGGTGGGGGTGGGGATGGGGGGTGGGGCTCTTCAGATGGAATCAGCTCCTCCTCCCAGCAGATCGCCGGGCAACAAAGCGGCAGGGCTGTCCATTTGGTGCCTTTCCTCAATTTGCGGTGCCCCCCACAGACTGCTGCTGGGATATCCCGCAGTCATGCCCCCCCACAGTCCGGACCTCCCGGACTCTACTCCCCCGACACCTCCTCCCTCCCCTGCCCCGTTAGTGCTCCACTGGGAAAATATCCCCAGCCCTGGTCCTTGGGCTGAAGACGTTTCAGAAGAACTGCCTGTACCATCGAGACTCTGCCAGCCGGAGCCGGGGGACCTTACACTACCTAAACCTGCGCCTCCGCTTTCCCCTCCTCCACCACCGTTTCCGTTTCCACCTGAAGTTGTGCCCGCTGCCGCCCGCTCACTTCCCGGGGAGCTACCTCCGCTGCTGGCCACGGCTGTGCCTGTTCCAGATGAGCCCTGTGTCCCGCCAGCAGCTGCCCCTCCTGAGCTGGCCCCCTCTGCCCCTCCGGCCTGGGAATGTGCAAAATAGCGAGCAACTTCTTCCTCACTCACAAACTCCGCCAGGATTGTGGTGTTGCCCAGTACACACCTGTGAGAGGGGTGAAAGATAACACTCTTTAGATTAACAGGAGCATGTTCGGTGTCAAGTGCGTGTGTATTAAGGACTGTTTACAGGTTAACCTACATGTGCAGTGCACCCTGGGCCTTGGCTGCTTCCTGCCGGCTGCTGTAGCGAATCAGAGCGCTGCCCTGGGTCAGGCCGAGGTGGAAGGTCAGCAGGGGGCCGTGCTGCATGCAGATAGTCCTCAGTGTGGAGCCATCGATCTACAGGGAAAGAAGAAGAAAGGTTAAGGCTCAGAGATTGTGTGTGTGTGTGTGTGTGTGTGTGTGTGTGTGTGTGTGTGTGTGTGTGTGTGTGTGTGTGTGTGTGTGTGTGTGTGTGTGTGTGTGTGTGTGTGTGTGTGTGTTACAGTAATTGTCCACAATCTGGAGTCATCAATTATATGGACAGAAGAAGGTCAGGGCATCTCTGAGGTTACGCAACAATGGTTATGTGTATGAAAATCAACATTAATAGATTATGTCATGATAATGCACCCTGTGGCTTTACCCATGTCTGTAATTCTGTCAGTTAACTACAGGAGCAAAGTATACAAGTATGTCACATGAGCACTGAGCAAGGCCACATGGATTACAGTTGAAAAAAATAAAAAAATTCTCTAACTAGACTTATAATTAAATGCTTTAATTTCTACACCTTTCCCAGAACAGTGTCATACTAGTGTCATTTGCGCAAACTCTAATTGATTAAATGGCTCATCCAACTTCACAATCCAATTATGGCTGGGTCACGCATCATTCAGTCTCATTTGCATAAGACAGACTGAAGGAGAATACAGATGAATGACCACAACGGGTTTATTGCTTTCAAATTCAAACCCCCGGCATATCTTTCTGGGTTGTTTTTATTTTATAGCTGTGATAAATTCTGCTGTGATGAACGGTTATAAAGAAAGTTCACATTTTAAAATTGCTGGCACAGCTTACTCAAGTAACGCCCCGGTAGCTTACTGGTTAGGAGGAATGCCACAATCCAATCCAGCAGTGGACCTTTGTTGCATGTCTGACCCCCCCCCCCCATTTCCCTCTTCTCATTTCCTGTCTCTTCTCTACAATGTCACTATCGTAAAACATTTTCCTTGTGTCACTCATGCTGCAACATCCCTGAACCTTGAAGTCTCCACTCAGGGTTTCCATCTCCCTTAATGTGTCCTTTCTTCTTTTTCACACTCCTTACCTGAGGGGTCAGGTTGCTCAGCAGCAACCAGCAACTGCCTCTGGAGGCCACACCGTCGCTCCAAGCTGAGCCTGTAAAGCCAAGAAAAGACACACAGAAAGAGGACGAACCAATTAGTTAGGACATCATCGTTGAAGACAAACACAAAGATGACACTGAAGAGGACTTTACTTAAATAAAGACAACTTTTATCATAGCTTCTCTGTTTCTGTAGTCAGATGTGAGACTTCATTGTTATTGTTTATACTGAAGTTATAAGTAGACAAATGGTTAAGTAATTCCATATTTCCCCTGTAAACAGTACCTGGCCCAAATCTTGACTCTTGGTTAATCCCACCCCCTCCCCAGCCCCGGGCTAACCGCGGGCCTCCACTACCCCATGGGGATGGTGATGCCTGCTTCTGATTGGTTAAGCCAGGAGGGGGGCGTGGCAGCTGTGAGCTGGTGCGATTGGTCTTCCACAACTTGTTTTGTCCGATGGGCTCTGGGGGCCAGCTGGGTTTGTACTCCGAGTACTTTCCTGAAGAGGAAACGGGGCGGTGGGGGGAAAAAGAGGGGAAAAATGTGTTTTGACAAACAAAAACCACAGAAATTGGAGTGGATAGGACACAGTATCGCCCACTCCTTTGGCGTATTTGTAGAAAAGGCATTGCACACTAGCAAAAAGAGAGTGAAAAGAATTATAGTGACTGAAAGAAAGAAACTGAGAAGCAAATAACAACTGAGCCACGGAGGAGATTCCAAAGTCAAAATGTAATAGAAAAAAGAGGTTCAACTGATCAAAACATACCTGTGCTGTGTGCATTGCTGAGGGGGCTGTCTGAGGCACTGTAGGGCCAGGCACCAGGTGAAGGCAGCGAGGTGTTGAGGGAGGGGTTTGGCCCTGCAAAACATTACAAGGTTATAAAACACATCCTGATAAACAAGAAAAGGCAACTACAGTTCAGCTGGACTGCAGATAGAGCCTGTTTGTCAAACCTTTGACCAAAGACTTTATACCAATTAATGGCACTGGTGCCTGTTTTCAGGGTTTTTCAAAACGTCTCTCTCTTCCTTTCTGAATGTCACTAAGAGAAGTAAGGAAACATACCGTATAATGCATGTATGGATGCAGTGTGGATGATTCATCTCTAAGTATTAAATAAACTAGTGATTTAAAACAAAAAAGTCAAACTTGGCTGCATTTGCATCCAGCTGCATGCCTCACTTTGTGCATGGGAGCTTTAACGATGAGTCAGTGAATGGAAAATATTCATTCTTGATCAAACGCAGCAAAATGCTGAATATTACTTTCATTACTTTCATGTATTGTTTTCTAGTAATAATTCAACATAATTCTGTATCATTATCCATATAAAATGTGTATCATTCTATAGTGATAACAGTTAGCGGTAAATATATTTAGTGCTCAGATCTAATCCTTATAGAGAATAGTTTTGGCTTCAAATGGTGAATGTAATGCACTCTTATTAACAACTTTATCTTTACACATTTAAGATAGAAATATTTCAATTTTGATTCAGTCTTTGGCTTAAAGCTCTATCAAATCTATCTATCAAAACCTATATCTAATCAAAACTGAACTAAATTCCATTACAACAGTAAGTCCATGTAATCTATGCTTTGGTTTTACTTTTAGGAAGAAGAACAAGTATAGATCACTACTACCACAAATGTCATGATTTTTGAAATCTGTATGTTATACTTTTAAACTAACAGTTATCAACAGCTCATCAAAACATTGAGTCAAATACCTATGTTGTCTCGCAGTAACTGGTGGTCAGAGTCGTTAAGGGTTTGGGGTCCTGGGGAACCAAGAACACTACCGGGAGTCATGTAGGGGTCAGACTCTGGGTCTCCACTACTCTGGATTCCCTTCCAGGGCACACCAGGCTGGAACTCTATTATCAGAGAACAGAAAACATATTGAATGATTGAAATGAAAAGCTATGATGCTACTGCAAATTTTTAAAACCAAACACAAAAATTACAGAACCAAAATGTGGTAGTTGTAGATGTGCTGAACCCACTATTTTTTTTCTATTGTGTTTTTATTTGTGGATAATTTGACCAAACCTCCTCTTATGTTTAATCTAACACTTGTCTGTATTGCAGTGCTTTAAAAATAGTAGCAAAGGAGTTAAATTAGTTTGTTATTTTTTGCAAACATATGCTTAAGACACACACAAACACCAGACAGACTGCCACCTGCCTAATAAACATACAGCCCCCTGCATATAATTACCTATTGTCTCTACCTTCCCTAATCACAATTCATCGTATCGGAACAAGACGCAGAGAAAGACAGACTCACCTGGAGGCCAGCTCGATGTGGCAGGTTTGTTCCCCATTTTACTCCCGGGGGTCCGGTGCCAGTTGTCTGCTGAGCTTTGAGGGGGAATACCTAAACCTTCACTGCCCAGCATGTCATACTGGGAGTAAGGGGATCCTCCTCTCACTTTTATAGCGCTGGGTAAAGGGCCTTGGGAATGGCATGCAATTGAGAAATAAGGGTCAAACAGATTGACATTATGATGTTTCATACCACTGATTAACAATGCTTTTCATTCATATACACTGTGAATGAAGGCAAATTATAACCAGAATAACAGTCTGGGAGGTTATGAATCTTGCCCATGCATAAAAACATGTTAGGAACCATCTGTTAACCCACCATTTTTGTGAAGGTTCGTGTCAGGTGGAGATGGAGCTGGAGAATGTCCCTCCATCATCCATTTGAAGCGGGACTGCTGTCCTCCTGTGTCCTTCATCCCTCCCATCATGGGACTGAGCTCCAATCCTGCCAGGTTACTGCCAGGGGCGAGCCCTAACAAGAGGAAAAACACAAATGTTCATATTGCATTTGACTCATTTTCAGTTCAATTAATACTTTGGCTGAACTGGTAAAAAAATGTGTGCAATCAAACTGACGCTGAACACAGAGTAATGTAGGCCACAAGCTGTTTAAAATGGAGGACTGTTGTTGGAGCAACCATGATATGTGCCTGTGTTGACACAAATTAGTTGGATATGACTGGATGGTTCTTATTGGCCCATGTAAACAAACAGATACTCTGAATATTATAGATGCCTGGTGCACACTTGATTCTAAATCTCCTCAATCTATGTGGATTTGCATGAACTTCATGTCCCGTTGGCAGCCTAATACTACTAAACGTATTAGCATAAAACTTTAAATCTCAATTAGATATACCAGTTTAATCAGTTGCTTACAGAGCTGACTGCATCATATCTAACCAATGCAGTCTAACCCGCAGATAATTTGCTCTTCGGACTCACCAGAGTACATCCCTTGGGTTTTGGCATGAAGGTCTGATAAGGGGCCGCCCATCCCGGGATGCGGAAGGGGGTCTACCATGGGCTGTTTAGATAGGCCCAGGTGAGACGGAGAGAGTTTGGAGCCCCCTCCTGCTGCTGCTCCTCCTCCAACTCCTCCATGCTGTCTTTGCTGCTGCAGAATAGCCATAATCCTTGCCAGCTGAGCACGACAAAAAAATCAAGAAAATAAATCAGAATAACTGTTAACTACACTGAATGGCCTCAAATAAAAGTTGGTGAGTCAAGACTTTTTTACCAGCATATAAAAATACACAGATTCCAGCCTACACTGCACAGGGGCACACTACAGTCCCATTAATGGACTTCCAGAAGATCATGGACAGTATGTTAAGTCTTTTTATTTAGTGTAGTTCTGTGTGACTGAGACTTTTTCCTGGCATTACCCAAAGGCAGTAAATCTTTAGTAATTAGTCTCACACTTAGTATTCAGTGTTTCCTGCAGCATTAGATTCTATTTGTGGTGGCAGCTGGCCGGCCAAACGCCCCCCCTTCACTTTTCCAGCAGTTGTGGAAGCAACAAACGAGACTTTTTAGTCTGGAGAAGCTGCAGCAGTTATTAACGGACACACTGTAGTCTGTACTGTAAATTTTACTGCCAGGTTGACAACTTATCGCTAACCTTTTCCTCTGCTCTGCACGCATTCACCGTTACTTTTCTGCCACTCAACCACACACATTCCTTAAAAAGGAGCTACGCTACTGTTAAAACTATACATTTCATATAGATGTCATTTGGAGAATGAAGAGAGGGAGAATTCTGAGATTTGATGCGCTCGTCAATGACTCAAAACAATTTGGGTGTTGTAATGGTTGAGGTTCTGATGACTTTGCATGGTACTGTGCTGTGTAGAAAACAATAATAGTCACCTGCTGTGGGTCTGGCTGCTGCCTGAGAGGCTGAGGTTGAGGGAACTTCCTCTGGTTCTGCAGGAGCTGCTGCTGCTGCTGCTGCTGTTGCTGCTGTTGTAGCAGGAGTTGACAAGCCTGTTAGTCCGGAGTGCAGAAATAGAGTTACACAAACACAGGCTGTTGTACAAAAATGTCAACTCTGAAATATTTCACAGAGATGGATCGATACGTCAAATAAACGATCTGACATTAAGTCACATACCAGATGAAACTGCTGCATGTGGGGGTAAATGTTGCTGAGCATTGCTAGCTGCTGTGGGGATATCTGAGGAGGGAACATTCCTCCGCCAGCACCGCCAACACCGCCGACCCCACCGACACTTCCAACGCCACTGACACCTCCCACACCTCCTACTCCTCCTACTCCTCCTACTCCTCCTCCTACTCCTCCTACTCCTCCTACTCCTCCTACTCCTCCAACCACTCCACCCACGCTGCCGCCAGGAGAGGGCATCTGCTTCAGCATAGGACCCGGCACCTGCATGTCACAAGGATTCATTTTTATACAGCTATTGATACACACCAGTAATGAGAAATTCTGATTAAACTACATTCATTACAAAGCTATGGATGTAGTTATTATCTTTAACTCAAAGAGAGATATTTCTAATCTACCAAGCAGGTGTGTAATACAGTTTATTTATTGTTGTGGGACTCAATTTGTATGTAAGGGGACAGACAGTATATTCTGCTTGTAATTTTGAGCAGCTGTTCCTAACAACATGGCTGCAATTTCCAGACACAGAGAGACTTTAAGATGCGTGTGGACCTGCACTAGTTTGTAAGGTGAGATGAATTAGATAACTAAGGCGTCATCTCCAATTTGGTCATTTTAAAAGATGTCTGATCAAAAATGTGTGACAGAGAGCTAAACATGTTGTTATATGTGTGCTGGAAAAACACCCGAATAAATAATCCAGTTACAGAACATGAGAAACAAAGAATATAAAGTAATTGTAGCCAACTAACCTACAGATCAGAGTATTGTGTGTTTATTGTATATCTCTCCCTCACCCTCTCCAACTATTTACATGCAGCATCAGCCATATAGGCAATTATAATTGAATACAGAAATCACATGTAACTAACTCACTGTGACCAGTAATATCAGACAAAGAAGACAACAGACCTGAGCAGACAGGTACTGATGAGGCACTTGAGCACGTAACCCTGGGGAAGGGTTCATGGGATGCATGCCAGGCTGGTGCATCCCTCGAGGCTGAGGCATCCCTCCACCACTGCCAACATATACTCCGTGGCCACCCATCTGTACAATAGAAAGCATACAACAATAACAATGAAGTTGTAGTTGAATATTTCCCATCTGATTGTTGTTTTTTTCAAGCAGAGTTCAGTGACAGTGAATGTGAAATGGCAGTTAAGCAGTTTAAAGAGCACCTGCTGTAAAGGAAACATACTTTTTCACCATAGGGCCCCATTTCAGCAGGACCCATGTCTTTGGAACTAGGCATCCGGTAACCTCCTCCACCTCGTCCTCCCCTCCTCATCTCTCCATTATAGTCAGTTATTCCTCTCTTGTCTCCTTCCATCTTCTTATCAACACTTGGGTCGTCACCCTAAAGAACAATAAAAGTAATTTAGCAATAGAGAACTTTGACAGAGACATCACTGATAATCCATCCTTTACATTCCATTACGACAATATCAGTATTCGTAACAGTGAAGTTTAGATTTTTTGAGCTTTACTATCTTTGTAGAGAAAAATTAACAGTGTAACAATCAAGAACCCACATAAAAACATCCATGACACATTATAGTTGCTTTTTCAAATAGCTAGAACCATTTTTTTTCTCAAATGAATTTATTAATGAATCTTACCAGGAGACCCATGTTTGAAAACTGACGTGACACTGGGTTCATCCAGCTTTCGCCTCCTCCACCCTTGAGGGAAGAAATTCAAACATTAATCACAGTCAACAAAAAGACAAGAATGAATAAATTATTAAAAATCAATAGAAAATTGAGGAAAGGTACAAAACAAAGTAAGAACTGCTTTGTCTGACTTTTTTTTCCTGATAGTCACAAAATATAACCATAACATGACTTTCCTCTACTAAAAAGTAGCTTTTGGTTTTTAATATTTAATGCAATGAGTCAAGACAGGCCCACATAAGCTTGAGTGTCCTGGGATTTCATTTGTCCAAACCTTCATGTTGCCTCTCTTTCCTCCGTGAGTCTGACCCCAGCCTCCGGAGTTAAAGGAAGAGCTGCTTCCCTGGGAGCCAGTGCTGTTCCAGACCCCTCCGCTACCATCATCTTCCTCGTCCCAGCTGGGGTGTCGGGAGGCGGCCACAGATCCCTCTCCCTTCCCGCCCCAGCCTTCCATCGACTTTGTGACTGCAGCGAAAAAAGAAAAAAAAGTTTATGATAATGTCCACGGTCATCTCTCTTGATTTTCTCTCTTTAAAAATTCTAGTTAAAAGATGTTGATTTAAAACTGAGCATCGGCACCTCATATATTATACTTTAAATTACACAAAACATAACTATTCTCACCAGGTTTACCAGGGTTAGGTGATGGGTTCCCCCAGCCAGAAGTTTTTCCGGGTTCATCTGGTTCACTCCACCCTATTGCTGTTTCCGATGTCTGGCCCCAAGCAGTGGTACCATTATCAACAGATTGTGCACCTCCCCACATACCCGGGCCTGGAGAATGAAGACAGTGAACAATCTGCTTTACAATGCGTCAAAGCATAAATAGCAGTTAAATGTGTGATGGAGATGGCAAGAGTGAGGTCAATGAGAAAGAATAAAAAGACTTCGCTAATGCTTATATAAACTGATGAGTGAGTAAAGAAAACTATCAATACTTTAAGAATACTTTAAATGCTGATGATAATTCAAGTTTGCTTGTCTAATGCACACATATTTAAAATGGTAATATGTCTGCATACCGACTGCTGAGTTGCTAGGGTTTGTGTCCCTGCTGTGCTGCATCGCCTGCTGCCTTCTAGGTGGCTGTTGCTGCATGGACGGTGGTGGGGCCTGCTGACTGTGACTTTGGCCAGGCGTAGCGCTTTTTTTGTCCCACAGGTTCACATTCTTGCTGTTGTAGCGGGTTGGGTCCCCCCAGGCTGAAGTGCCGTCGTCGATTTCCATTTTGCGGCTGATGGACTGGGGAGACGGCTCTTCCCAGCCGCTTGACTCCAGGGTGTCAGCCCCGCCACCGGAGATTTGGGGGATAGGGCCGGAGGTCCAGCCCGAACTTTGGTTCTGATTCTTGGATGGTGTGCCTCCACCTCCGACGCTAGGCCGGCTGTTCCACCCTCCTTGTGTGGGTCCTCCTGGTGGCTGCTGGCCCTGTGATTGGTGCTGCTGTTGATTTGGGGCTTTCATTGTTGCCACTTGGCTGTTTGGTATCTGTGCTGCTGCTGCTGCTGCTGCTGCTGCTGCTGCTGCTGCTGCTGCTGCTGCTGCGTGGGGCTTGGCGCTCCCCCAGTCCTGGTGGGATTTGCCTCCACCCACATCTCCCCCTCCCCATCCTCCACGCTGAGATCCCCCTTCGTCCAAATTACCCCAGGAAGATCCCTCATCAGAGTTGCTTCCACCTCTGTTACGCCCGTCTCCCCACCCACCTCCAGGTGTCTCTTTAAAGTCTCTTTGTCCCCAGTCTCCTCCTCCTCCTCCTCCTCCTCCACTTTTCCCTCCCCAACCACTTACTTCTCCTCTTCCTGTCCCCTTCCATCCCCCTGTCCCTTTTTCCTCTGGACCATCACCCCACCCACTACCCTGTTCTCCACAGTCTCTCCAGTTCCCTCCCCCTCCTCCTCCTCCACCACCACCACCACCACCACCTCCTCCACCACCACCTCCTCCTCCTCCTCCTCTTCTGCGATCCCCCCATTGTTGTTCTTCAGTCCCCCATCCTTTGCCCTGGTTTTCAGGTGGGAGTTCACCCCATCCTCGAGCTGCCTTTGCCTGGTTGCCCTCCATATCATCTTCTGGTGTTCCTGGCTTCTTTATAGTGCTGCCAGGCATGTGAGAACCACAAGTGGACTGTGGAGCACCGCCCTCCCAACCATCCCTCACTGAAGCGGGGCCAGAGTTCATGCTGGTCGAGTGACTGCCAGCAGATGGATCATTAGTTATTGAACTGGTGTTAGACGGGTACCCAGGACCGCGACTAGTGGTAGTGTTCATGGTTCCTGAAGAGAATGCAGAGGAAGAAGAAGAAGTACTTCTTTCATTTCTTTTGGCTGCTCCCGCCTTGGTGTCCAGGTCCCAGGCCACATTCTGTCGAATCTGGGTCTGCCCCCAGCCTGTGTTAGACAGAACCCTGGGATCCAAGTCAGATCGATTGAGCATGCTCAGTAAGGCCACTTCAGCATTGGAGGTCTGCTGGGAGTGGTTGTGCACAGACGAGGCTTGCTCCTGCTTCGGTCCGCTACCACTCCCTCCTCCACTGCTTCCAGCTATGGACCCTCCTCCACTAGAGGATGAAGGTCCTCCACCTCCAGTGCCTCCACCCTGTCCCCCTCCTCCTGCTCCATCCCACTCCCCGACTGCCCTATCCCCACTCTCCATCCCTTTCTGATTGTCCCAAGCTTTTGTTATAGTTGCAAACTTTGGTGAGGCAGAGTCCGGCAAAACGCTGCCGCCGCTGACACCCGCGCTGCCTCCACTACTGCTGCTGTTGCTGCTTCCGTCTCCTCCTCTACCACTTCCTATTGCTAAGTTACTTGAACTTACACCTCCCGCTGTGCCGCCCCACTCTGCTTCCGAACTCCCGTCTTCCCACGCTCCCTGAGATACCACTGGGGTATTTGAGCCACCGTCATTTCCCCCACCCCACCCTGCCTTGTCAGCCTGGCTACCAAAGCCCCATACATTCCCTTCCTGCCCTTGAGCTCCAGTCCCTCCTCCCCTCCACCCATCTGCCTGTGAGACACCTGCACTGAGGTCAGAGGACACTGGAGGCATGGATCTCCAAGACGAAGAGGCAGCAGAGGAAGAGGATGAAGAGCCAGAGAGATTCCCACTCCCTTCTTCGACACCAGTGACACTCTCCCTCTCACTGCCACCCTCTTGATTTGGTCCTGGTCCTGTCCCTACTCCTCCCGCACCTCCGTCTGAACCGAGCTCCAGTCCTGGGTTACCCAAGTGCTGCTGCTGCTGTTCTCCACTCCTGGTTACCACAGCTGTGTCAGTGTGCTGCCTATGGAGGCCAGTTTGATTCACAGATGAAAGAGAGTGAGTGGTGATGAGGGTGGTGCTGGCAGAGAACGAGGAAGCTGATGTAATGGACGCGTGTAGAGGAAGGCCGTCGCTAGCCGAAGTTGGTGTCCCGCCCTGTACTAGGGCGGGCCAGGCGGAGGGGTTCACGTTGGGGTTGAAATTGGCACCAGGGACGCTGCTGTTACCACCTACAGGGCTCTCCTGAGGCCCAGGAAGAAGATGGGAGACTTTGGAATTGTAAAATGCTGCTGATCCCAGCCCTGCCTCCACCTGAGAGGAGGTGGAGGAACCCCACACACCACCACTTGACTGAACACATTCATTAAGCGAAGACGAGGAGGATAGGGGAGAAGAACGAGGCGGGGAGGGATTGTCCATGTTCCCTGCTCCTCCTCCTCCTACTGCTGCTCCTCCTTTCTGCTGGATGTTTCTCTCGCTCCATGAGGCACTACTGTTGTTGTTGTTACCGGGGCAGTCTTGCTCCTGCGCTCCTCCCGCAGCCCCATCAGAATTCAATTTGGCCCCGCCTAGGATGCTAGGCCAATCCTCCAGGTCAGTCCCATCCACAATCACCTTCCCACAGCCCTGAGAGGAGGACTGGCTGACAGAGCCTGCCCCCCATGTGGAATTTGCATAAGTTGAAGTAGTAGTAGTAGTAGAAGACGGTGACAGACCAGCGACACATAATGAGGATGACGAGGAGGTGGGGGGTGAAGGAGAGGATGAACCCAGGTTGGAATCTGGATGGAAAAAATTGAGACCATTCATTTCATTGACAATTTAAAAGACAAATTATATTAACTAATGACTTGTAGAATTGACTAACTAGTTGTGCCATGAGAAATAACATATCACTGTTGTCCTGTTCAACTTCACAACTACAATTGAAGTAATATACGATAAGATGCCTTTAAGTGGATTTTGTGTGGTAATGTCAATTGAAGGATTATATGTTGCTTTAAAAGTCAATTTAATGGCTGTAGTAAAAACTGTAAAATGCAGTGTTGTTTTTTAACAAAAGCAAGTGACTGGACAGCTACTACTTTAAGATAGAAGATCACTCAGCATGTGGCATGTGGTACTTGACTATATCTCAACCTACCTGTGGCTCCAGCTGTGTTTGCATTGGGGTTATCTGATCCCTGTGAGGAAAGAGGTGAGGCGGCTCCCCAGCCACTGCCTACTCCAACCCCTCCTGCACCCCCTTCCCCTCCTCCTCCCCCCAGCAGCATGGAGGACAGCGGTGGCTGGCCCCTCTTCAGTAGCACTTTGTGGTCCTGCTGGCAGCGAAATCTTGGTGGTACCTCTCTGGACATGTATCGCTGCTGCTGGGAGGTCTGGCTTCCAGAGGGGGAGGAGGGCTGTCCGTTGGCCACAGCAGTCCGCTGCTTTGCATTGTTCCCACCACCAGGAGGAACTTGTGCAGAAACCCCAGCTGCACCAGGACTGGGGGATGAGGGGGCAATAGGGCCAGGGCTGGGGGACACTGAGCCTGGGGTGGCGAGCGGCTGGGTACAGGAGGGCTTGGCTGATTCTGGCACTGTAATAAACGAATAATAAAAATTGTGCAACGCCAGTAGACTTTAGTATAATAAAAAGACTAAATTGATGAGGGTTACAGATAGGGCAAGCTATCAAGTCGCTAACAGTCAAAGAAAATGTGTTTGTTAATTGTCTGAAATATGAGCACATATAGTACCAGTCAAACGGTTGGACAACTTTTCTTATTCCCTTGAATGAGAAAGTGTGTCAAAACCTTTTGACTAGTGTTGTATGTGCATAACCTTGTACAATAAATCGCTCTGTAATCACAATACATTGAAGTTCTCATAAGAACTCTGTACTGCTGATTACAGCATATTTAACAATGAGAAATACAAGCCATACCACTGACACTATCATATGAAATGGTGATTGGTAAAAAGGAAGAAGAGTGTGATAATGACAAAAGCAAAGGGAAAAAAACATACCTTTGATTTTCGGTTCTGGCACCTAAAACACAAAGAGTGAGTCAGATGAAAGGCAGAAGACAATTATCATCAAGGCATGGTTTAGACCAACATGAAAAATTACATTCTAAAACTTCTCTGAAATAATAAAACAGTGAAAATGACAAGTTCATTCACTAATAAGCGAAAATGATACGGAAAGCAGGAATACCACACAGATTATCCTCAAGATATATATGCAAAGTGTGATTTCAGCAACTGCGTTTACCTTCTGAGAGGTTTCCCTTTTCTTTTTATCTTCTTTCTTCTTTTTCTTGTCTTCCATGAACTGCTGTTCCCTTTCCTGATTCTCCTGTCTGTGGACAGAAATGTACACATTCAATTATTTATGATACACATCAAGCAACGCTGAAAGTAATTTAATGCTTGCAAAACATTCCTTTCTCTCTCTCACACACACACACACACACACACACACACACACACACACAGAGCTTGAACCTTAACTAAACATGAATAATATGCATTCGATCAGATCCTTGCCAAGTATACTCCTACACAGTGAATGTTGTAAAGAGTGTAATGTTAACCAGGGGCAGACAGCATGACAGCAGCCCTTGGTAGCCTAGCTTCTCACTGCATAATTCATTAACCAGCAAACGATTGCAATCCCAACCAGCAGACAACACAGCCAGTAGCCAAACAAACCAGTGACTTCAAACTCTACAACAATCATTCTTTTTTGTATTGCAGTAAGTGGAATGACAGCATTATCCGGGGGGGAGGACACTAGCTTTAATGCCAGTGCATGATGGGACCCATCCAGTGTCATGAAGGACATGCTCTCACTGACCTCACACACCTACCAAAAGTTAACACACTGAATGCAATACACAACTTGTAGTCAAGTCACGTGAGCCAGTTTTAATTGAAAGCAGAACATAGCACTGGGGGCTGAGAGGGACATGGTTATCTGTGGGAACGTAAAGGGATCTTAGCAGAGAGCTGTAAATACGACTGGGCCCGGTGTTTCTGTTGGCTAAGCTGCACATAATTAGCTACATGTCACAGAGAGCTAGTGTACGCTGCCTTGACATGGTATGGCATAACCTCTCACTGTATCCTATGTAAAATAGGCCAGCTGACATTACCTTTGATATTCAGTTGATATAATGCACCAGAATTCCTACTAGCCAGATGTCTGGAGCTCCACACCGAGCAAACGACCTGGTTTTTCGTCTAAATAATCGGCAAAGAATAGCTGTGCAGACATTGGACCATCAGAAAAGCTTGACCTGAGTGAGCAACTAGCTAAGGTTAGCCGACTTTAAAGCAGCTGCTGAGCAGTGAGCTGAAGAGCCGGGGCTCACGGTGGCAGGCTGTCCCGGAGCAAGGTGTCTCCGTCGCTTGGCTCGACGGCTCTAACCTGTACGCAGTTGTTTGCACACCGCAGGCGCGTTATATTAGCTACCGATAGCCTCGTTAATTTCAAATACCACATTTCATTAATATAACTTAAGGAACTTATACGTGTGCACAGAAACAGTTAGAAGAAGTCAGCGGAGATAGTGCAAGCAGGCTAGTTCATCAGTAAGGCTCGTCGGGGCCTAATTAAACGACCAACTTCAGTGACGTTTCCTCAGCATTGCAACGCACTACAAGCGAAGCTCCTCTAAACTCAGAGCCCCAAATGTTTTTATCTACGTTAACTCGGAAAAAAATTAACGTTGCTAGCCAACACACACACACACACACACACACACACAACGAAAGCCACAGAAGAGTAACACGTATATGTTTAATACTCACCTCGGGAATCACAAAGGACATAAAGTGCTTCTGTGCAAAAATTCTTGCAGACCTACCGCTAGCAGGCTAGCAAGGTAGCTAGCTTAGCGAGCTAGTTCTTCGAGGCTTTCAAGGCTAAGTTGAATAAGAAATGACATCACCGAAAGGCGAAAAGTTAATTGTAGAAAAAAAACGCGTAAAGGCGAGTGTCCTTTTTGCGCGGCTGTAATTCTCAAGCTGTAAACAAAACATGCATAAACCCTTGATGACTGTCAGACGCTGTATGATCGGTTAGTTTACTATCGGCCATTTTGCTTCTGTGTGGAGGTTTAGCCAGCATATGATATCACCAGGCTGGTTGTTGATCAGAGAGGGGAGGAGGAGCAAGGAGCACCGGCACCGACCACGGGGGGGCGTAAGAGCGCTGGATACATGACGTCATATGTATACTGAAAGGCAGATCAGTTAAATAAATAAGTAAATAAAAGGAGATAAATGTGGGTCTCATGCAGTCTTTAAGTCAAAGGTATTTATAGTAAGAGGAGAGTCTCCACTGGGGGGCTCCAAACAAGGGATGTTCAGTGACTGGAAGTGAACAAATATTACATTAGTTATTATATTAGTTATCAAAAAGAGATCATGTAAAATAGCCTAAATGTTTGTGATTTGGTTAAAGAGATAGTTCAGAGATGTAGTAGTTTTAGGGAAGTGTAATGTTTGTCCCACTTTCCCACAATCAGAAACAAAAAAATGCCTTGGAGAAGACTTTTTATGTATTTGGTGTATTCTGAAGTGTGCCTAATAGCAATATTAGGCTATCTTGGCTCATTTGTTGTGTCTATGTTATCAAATAACATAATCATGATCCCATAGGTATCCCGGAATTAAGCGAAACTAAGCAAGTATTAATTATTATTACATGTTAGATCAATTTCATATTGGCTAAATTTAAAATTCTTAAAAGCAAATTTACAGTTAAAAAGCCAGATTTCTTGATTATCACAAAGGAAGTTAAACAGTACATCGACTCAACTCAATTTCCCTGTAATCCAAAGGCGGTAAAAACTATGAATGCTGTTTTTTTGTTTGAAATCATTAGCTCAGTTTGTTTGTCTTTTTTTTTTTTTTTTACTTTTCTTCTGCAAACCATAAGATGAACATTTGGACATTTTGTATAGGATCACATTGTGGAAGAGGAAATTGTAACTGTTTTTTATGTCAATAAAGATGAAGAAGAAAGTGGGGGGCAGTGGCAGGAGAAAAATAAGCCTGTGGGTCAAATCCAGAAAAATATATTTGGCCCGCTGACAAAAGCTGAAGTTTTGATTTAAATAATTTGCATTGCAAACTTTTACATACAGTTTTAACAAACTACTGTAGATAACAAAATAAACACACAGCTCATGTAAAACCCAATCAATATGTTATTTCTCTACTGTCTGTGAGAAACTGTGCAAACTTATCATGCACAGCTATTCAAGAGTTTTGCAAGATTTTATTGGTGGACCACAGCATTTTTGTCACTTTTAATGAGAATATATAGTATTTTTATAGTGTGAGTGATGGTGAAAGAGCATAAAAACTTGCAAAGAGGCAGATGAGCTTTGATGGTTATGCAGTGTGGAATTTAAAGTTTGAAGTTTAGTTGAGTAGATCCACTAAATTCATATTAAATCACTTTGATTTTGTTTTCCATTACCGTATAGGGTTTTCCATCTTTCAGATTATTGATGTAGCTCCTGGATACTGTTTTGATGTCTGAATGTAGCCTTATTTCAATATAAAAATCAATTAGATCAAGTGTGTTGTGTATGTGAGCTCAAAAGTAATGCAAAAATCAATTATTTTTGTATTAATTTATTTTTAAACTGGTTACAAAAGAAAAAAGATTTGGCAGTGAACAAACAGAACCATTTGGAACTACATCTTCTGCTGAGTAATGTAGTGTCAGTAAAAAGGCACCTGGTCACCTTCAGTCATACATATTCATATAGCTACATTAAATATCACTTTTGTACCGTTAAGTGTGATCTACACCAAAGGTTATGTCATTGTACATTATACATACAAATATCCTCTTCACTCATACCTTTGAATCTCTTTGTGTCTCCCTCACAGCTTTACTTTCCAGTGAATGACCAGTGATTCAAATGCCTTTAAAAAGAGCACTTTGTGTGAACCTGTGGCCAAAGTACAGTTACATAATAAAAATGTAAATGCAGTAAGCAGTTTGGATGGAAAAGTCTACTATCATGACATTATTCATGTTGATAAAAGAAGCTTATTACAGGTATGTCTGTATCAACATGTACTTGGCCTTATTTGTCTAGGTTGTGTCGTGTCTTTTCTGTTTTGTTTTGTTTTGTTTAAACATTTCACATTTGTAGCCAGTCCTGCTTGGCTATATCAATGAAAAATCTGAAATTCTTGGTTGTATGCATTATACAATGGTCGTAAACTGGCCTCTTTAGAAACCTGGCTGTGAAACCAGCTGCCAGATCAACTACTCACAGACAACAGAATCTAGTTCATGCTGCAGATAACAATATACACATTTTACTATCTGTATGTTCTCTCTTCTACTGCAGCCTATCCAGTTCAACCCATGCTACTGCACTCTGCTGGCTGATGATGGCATTGCGTATGGCTGCCAGCAACTCTTCAGTGCAGCTCCAGCTGCTGGGCTCCAGGGTGTAGTAGAGCAAGGGCAGTGTCTCAAGCTGCAACTCCTCAGCCTGGCACACTTCTTCCATCACACCTTCGTCCCCACACCGTGGAAAAAACTTCCTGTTTCAACAGTGGGAAGGTGATAAGCAGCAGAAAAAATAGCATCCTTTTTTTGCATGTGAGTGGTTTATGTGTCTGTAGATGAAATAGAATATAAAAAATATATGATGTTTATGTGATACAAACAACAGAGAGGTGATCAAAAATGAATGGAGAGGGAGTTATAATGGGGAGTTACAACTCCAGACTCAGACTAGGGATGTTGTAAATAAATAGTAAATGTCTGAAACTCTTTATCCTAAAATGTGAATAATGTTAGTGTATGCACGTAACTTTCTTGAACAGCAAATAAAAGTGCATTTACCTCAGCTTCTTGTGTTTTTTGTTCTTAGGGTGGATGTGTATGACGATGGGGTAAATCCCCTGTCTCAACAAGCCTTCAACACTGTGCAGCCCCAGCTCTAGCAGACAGTGCTTGTCCTGAAACAGAGACAAAGTGGGATAATTGGATAATGTGTGACAAAGAGCTTTCATCATTGTTAACATGGACATCTTTCCCTTTCCATAAAATGGAATGAAATGGCCGTTACAGGTAAAAGCTGTAATTGCTTATTGACTACATGATGTGTTTATTCATCACCTGGCCGATGACATCCTGTATTGACTGCAGCCGTATGCCCAGAGCCTGCTCTGGAGTGCAAGAATCCAACAAGAATACTCTTTTGTCTTGTCTCTCTGAAGGCTGAATAGGCTCTGCAGACACCAGAAAACAGAGAAAAGATGATATTATGGTGGTGAAATTAGGAATTCTCAACATCGTTGTTCATTGAGTTGGAAAATGTTTGTAAATCACATGTTTTGAATAAGCGTGTATGCTGCGTGCATACCTGGTGGGCAGGTGTTGAAGTTCAACCCAGACGCTGCAGGTTGCAGCAGTCTCTCTATGAGACCGCGGGAGAGAAGAGAGGGGGAGAAGATGACCGGTCGCTTCGTCTGAACCTGCACCGGCTGCACTAAACTGTACGGGATCAAGTGCTCATCGTGACCTGAGAGGACAGGTATACATGCAGGTATGCCCATATTAATGCAAAATGCACGTATACCTTTATGCAAAAAGAACAAACACTGGGTGTTGTATTCTGGGAGCATTGTGGGTGGTTCTTACGTTTGCTGAGTGTATAAAGGACTTGCTGTGTGGAACCAATCCCACGGCAACTGGGGTCCACTGCCTTGACCAATCGAACACTGCCTGATGTTTTCTTCGAGAACTTTATGTATAAAAAATGAAGAAAAATAAACATCCAATACTTATATAGTAATAGTAGTAGTAGTAATAGTAGGCTATGGGTTCTGTAATAGTTTGGGTAGTGATTGAAACTCAGCTTGTTGCTTACTGTATGTCATTTGAATATGAGCAGACTTACTACCTTTTTCTTGAAGTCCTTTTGCTCCATGGCCATTTTCCGTAGCCTTACAAGTAACAACTGCTGCGCCCTTGAATAAAAAACAGTGTAAAATAAGTTATTTACACTCCAAATACTGTGAATGGTTCAAAACCAGGCTTATTGTTTTTCAGAGATACTGTAAGAAATCCAAACTGGCCACAATAAGGTCTAATGTAGTATAGCAGCCAACTCAGGGTCTAATTGGCGTACCTGTTATAGTTGGGCATGGTTCCTGCCTGCAGGTGTTTGGCTGTGCGCGGGTCCACCAGCGAACAGCACCAGTGGTATTTCCCATTGTACCTTGTGTCTGTAACATGTATGATGTCATCACAGGACACACCCAGAGACGGTGGGTCATCGAGAGGCTCAATGCTGAGATTGACACGCACATAGAAGGAGTCAGCACCCATGAAAGTAGGTGACGAGATCTGGGAGCACAGCTCAGTGTATGCTGAGGACAGGAAGCAGAGCTTACATCAGTGAATGAACATAGCTATGTGTTTCACGGGAAAAGGTTTCCAGAATATGGTATAACTGTTTTACATGAACATTTCAGATCTCGGCTCTGAGATAACGGACTCACCCTCTGGGTTGCTCTGGTGTTTGAGTGATGAAAGCTCAGTCCACCACTGCAAAGAAAAGTGGGCAACCTCAGCAGTGCACTGGCCCAGCAGGACACTTCCTCCACCAAACAGAACACGCTCCAGCTTGACAACATAAAGAAAAAACTAATTGTTACGTTACAGTCATGGCTTTATGATCATCTTTTAATCTGTTTTATGTTTGATTACATGTGCACTTTTTGCAATGAAGAATCTCCTGCATTTGTCCCAAAACTACAAATGGGCACATGAGCTGAAGCACACATGCTCTTTTTGAAGTGTACCCTCGTCACACACCGACACACACAGTCACACACCTCCAGCAGCTCACTGCCCTCCTTCAGTCCACATTGTTCCGCTGTGGAACCAGCTCTCACATGGCTGATAAAGATCCCTGTTCGGTTTCCCCCGACTATCGTAATATCATCGGCTAGAGTGGCTCTTCCATGCTTTGGTGAGGTAGGGGGACTTGAAGACGGGGAAATCGGGGGTATCCTGAAAGATGACATGGTTGGGCAGCAATAGATAAAGACGGTGTGATATGTACATTAAGCAAAGCTAATCCTAACCGTACAAAGAGCTGTACAACTTCAAGAGTGCATTCATTTATAAAGCTTAACCTTTCTATGGTTTCTTTTTTGTGCTCTAAGAATCAATTTTATTAGATTAGATTACGTTTGTACTGACAGTTGTTATGCTTTGAAAAAAATGTTATTACATTATTATCAACATTTAATTAAACATCATTAAGTTTCATTAATCTGAATCTGCTAGAAATGCATCTATGGTTGCATAATGAAGCTTCAAGAAACTAATTATGATCATGCAACTGTGTAATAGTCATTAAAGGTCCATCCACTATTATGACTGTCACGACCTTTGTAAAATAAACCCTCTAAAACTTCTTTATACTGCAGTTTGTCCTTTTAGCTGCATCCTCATCAATCTTATCTATGAAGGTGTTAGATTACATAAGTTAATGCTTTAACATTGCGTTTAGTGGCTTTCATTGATAGGCATGAAAACAGTAGGACTGTACCTGGGAACGCTGGGATTGGAGTTGTGTGTAGAGACTGTGGGAAGGTTGACCAGGTCAGGGGGGAAGGCATGAGAGTGCAGGGAGTTCCAGGAATCCCGCAAGGAAGGTTCACTCTGTTCACCTGAAAACACCAGAGAGCCTCATACCTTACACTTGCAATGTGCTACACGCAGCACTGGAATGAATGCTTTCTTATAGTTTGTTTTTAGGTGTATTTGAATACCAAATAACTGAAACAATCAGAGAATTGTTTGAAAGCTATTTGAGACTGTGATGGTCGTTCATGCAAAACATGACAGAATCAAATATACCTGTTATGTTATCATTCTCATCACTGCCCCAAGAGTCCAAGTCAAACCTTTGTGAGAAACAAAAAAGGGATGTTATTGGTGAATAAATTATTTAGGCTGAAAACATATAATAATAGGGTGATTTAAGGCTGATAAACTTACTCTGTGTTGAATCGTCGGTTGATGGAGTTCATACAAGGAGGAAAGGGGAATATGGAGAGACGATTTATTTCCTTTTCATTGTCTTCTGCCTGAGAGTAGAGGGATAAATACCACCAATCCTGACCATGTCTTTCATGTCTTTCATTATTTCTCTCTCTTAATGGTCTGAGCTGTGATACTCACCGACGACAGCAGATTCTCCTCTGAGTTGGAACGAAAATCTGTGAAAGGGCAGAAAGTATATTCAAGTGAATAAAGTATACCTATACAATGTAAATATAAGTTTAAAAAAAAAAATTAAATAAGTATTGTTCTGCACAAACTTCAGAATCAAGTTAGTTAATGAATACCTACCCTCTGAGTTGTCATTGGCTTGGCCTCCAGAGGGTGTCTGTGGCACAGAAAAAACATGTAAATATAATATGACCTCACAGTTAGTAAGAGGAATCCTGCAAGTTATAACATGCAAAGGTTTGCATAAGAATCTGCAATGTCTCATACAATTCAGTTCAATTTAAAGGCTTTTACTTCATTTGCATGACTTCATACAATACAACATTGCCAAAGCATATTAACACAAACCATACAATCATAATAAACATAGATAAATAAAATTAACAACAAAAATACAAAAAGGCATTGGGAACAAGAGGGGCTATCGAAGGTAAGTAAGAGTAACATAAGCTATAAACATACAACAAATGTATTATTAATTAATAAACATGAATTATTGGCTGTGAGGGAGGGCTCACAGAGCTGTAGAGACCATTGCAGGTTGTTCCATATCTTGTCACCAGTCTACAGCAATCCTCCCTCTCTCCTGAGAGGACTGAACGTTTCTCTGAGTCACTTAGATGATGAACTTTGCGAATATTACTTATTATTTTTGCAAAATTTTGGTCTCCAAGATTTTGATACTGGTTGCAGTGAGCTAACAAGTGCAACTCTGTCTCTACTGTTCCTTGGTCAGATTAAGAACACAACCTCTCCTCTTGGAGCGGCCAGGCCTGTTTGAACTGACCTACTTCCACTGCCAGGTTGTGCTGACTCTGTCTGTACTTAGTCAGCATTCTCCTCAGTTTTGTATCAGATAAAGTAGGCTGCCACTGTCTGTTTAGGGCTACATATGTTTCCATTTTGTTCTGAGATTTTGTTCTTTCTGTATTTTTCTCTTTCTTTCATCATAATTTGGTTAGGTCTAACTTTCTGAGTGCATGTGTCGTGAAGCTGAGGCGGTCCTGGTGTAATGACCTGAGTGATTGATGGTTCAAAGACTCAGGAAAAGGGTTTGATACTCTCAGACAATACTACAATCCTTGTCTGGCTGACGAAATTTACTTTTCGGTCCAAAAGCTACATTCCACACATAGCATAATAACAACTTGAGAAAACATGTTGTTGCAGCCCTCAGAACAGTTGGAAATTATCCCTCACACACCACACAAAGACATATTCACAGCAGCTGCGACTCCTATGACTGACAGCAGAACCACAATGAAAACCACTGATACTGATGTAAATTGCAGGGCAGTAGTGATTCTTCTGTTATTGTGAATTTGAGTCAAATTATAATGATGGTAACCACTAATCTGACCTTTCTAAGCAGCTTGTCAGTGCTTTTGGTCTGGGGGCTCAGATCCAGGCCAAGGGAACAGCAGGGGCCGTAGCACTGGTCCTCGCTGCACAGAGACAGGTGGGACTGGGGAGCAGATACAGGAAGTTACATAATGTGTTAAATGTTCTGTGGTTGCAGTGAAAAGACAGTGCTGCACTTCTAGCTTTCTGTATTCCTGTGCAAACTCACGCAGTGCAGACAAGAGCTGCTTTGCTCCATTTTCTCCTGGCTCTTCTCTCTCTCTCTCTCCAGCTCCCTCTGCTGCTGCTCCAGGTTGGCCTGCAGCTCTGCTATGCGTTTACGCAGACGATTCTTGTCCAGGAGACAGTCAGTGTACTCCAACTGCAGGCTGTCCCGACTACGCAGGGCCTGATGAGGACAAAAAGACAGAGAAAAGAAGTTTGCCTGGTGTAAGAAATGTTAGGACTACACACTGCCAGACTCAACTGCAAGACAACTAAATACAGATTGTTTGGGACACGAGAACTATGACAGTCTAGGCTCCATTCAGAGATTGTACACACACTGACCTGATCCCTCTCCTTTTCCAGCTCCATGATCTGGTTGAAATAGGACATGCTCCTCTTCTGCTCGGTCTCCCAGTCCAGCTGGAGAGTCCTCACCTTCAGCCGTAGCTGCTCACACTGCGACTCCATCTGCAAACATAGTTCACCATTACAACCTCTATTCAAAGGCAGAAAGGTCATTTTTACAGTGGAACAATCGATAATAAGAAATGAATCACTGGTTTTTCCAGCAAATTCATTTGAAAACTGCTTTTTAAAAAGTGAAAAACTACAATGTATAAGGTATTAATATGTATCAGGTGGTGAAAAGTGTTCACCTTGTCCCTGTGCTCCTCGGCACACTGTAGCTCGCCCTGTATTCTGGTGATGATGTCGCAGAGCTCCTGCCTCTGCTCTGCAGCCTCCATGCGGTCCTGCTGCAGGATATCCATCAGGGCCTGGGGTAAACAACACAACAACATTTTTAGAACATGAATCAGTACAACTACTCGAGACATCGCCAGGTACATCTAAAAAAAAGCACCCTAGCTGATTTAGACATGAAAAGAGACTTTTTTAAGATGCTTTCAGATCATAAACTCTATTTAAAAACATACTATGACTCCATTCGTAGGAACTGAGTCCTTTGTCTGAATTCCCGTAGTCTCAGCTTTCTGGACCTCTATACGGTGCAGCGGCTTTTCTGGTAAAACAGGTGGTGAACCGTGTCCTCCATTGGACAGCGAACTGTTTTTTTTGACTGGCGTAGTATTTCCTGGAGGGTTGATTGTTTGTTTCTCTGCCTCTGTCAACCTGGACTTAAGCTCCTCTACCTGTATGGAGACAGAGCACCACAGCCATAAAAAAACATACCCTGACATTTTTAACATGTACACATTTCCTTTTCTACACCAGGCATTTCTTGTTCTGCTGTAAAACATGTTTTAAAATGGAACAACATGGCTAAAAGGCTTTGTATCTATATTACACTGTGGTTTAGGAGAAAATGAAACCACAGATATTCAATGGTATTCGCAATTTATACCTCAAGTGGTTCAGTAAACATGTTGTGGCAGCACTCAAACTAAACAACAGGGAGACTGATGAAATCTCTGTTGGTCTGAACTGAACTTCAGGTCTCAGCTTCACCATGACTGCCTCGGGCAATATTATTTGCTCTCTTATCATGCCATCAAGCAGAACGCGTGGGTTTTTTTTCTAAGCCTCTGCCAAACTTGACATGATTTTGTGATTGAAACTGTATCACTGGCAACCAGATGTTCACCAGCAAGATTAGAGAACAAGCTGAGAGACCCGGGACTTACCATTATTAGCAGATTCACAAAAATATGTTTGTGCAGCACGTATACAGTAGCTGCTCTTAAACATTGTGGATCAGTTGAGAAAATGTGGTCGTGTAGAGTGGAAATGACTGATTTGCCTCTGACTGATTGAGTGCAGTTTCTCAGTGCAAGACAACTCCCGGATATCAGTATCTAATAATATGTGGCCAATGAGGTTAAAATTAGGCCTACTACAGAAGCTCCAACAACTCACCTGCATCAGTAGTTCTCTCTCACGGGTGGAGGCCTTGCCTTGCTCCTCCAGGGCTCTGGAATACTTCACAGCCTGCTCCAGGTTTCTGTCTTTCAGCTTGCCCAGCTCTCGACTGGCCACCTCGCAGTCTTGACGCAGCCTTGAGATCACAAACCATCCAGTGCAAACATTCTCTTACTGTTTCTCTTTGATTCATTTTTGTGCAACATAGCGTAGATAGTGGAAGAAAACATGATGTGCTTTGTGTGGCATTACAGTTATTATCAGTTGACCTCAAAAATGGCTTTAAATCAAAAAGTTGTCATTAATTATTCTCCGAGGCAGGATTTTCTGTGCACAGCCACGATTTCATGCGAATAGCAGGAGGTAAACTAAGCTACCTAAAAATCTCAGACAAACCTCTCTAGTTGCAGTCTTTCGTGACGTAAGTCCTGAGCTTTACGTTCAGCACGGCTGCGTTCCTCCTCCGCCATCCGGCAGCGTTGAGACAGACGTCGTTCGCACATACGGCTGTTACGAAGCTGCTCCCTCAGTTTACGCACCTCCAGCAGCAGGAACTGAGTCAAACCCTCCGGACCTTCCTCATCTGGGGATTAAAGACAGGTGGATAGGTGTTGAAAAGGAAGTGTATTATTATATGTCCAGCTCCTGAATGAGTAGCGTGCATTACTACTTGTCATATACAGCACCTATATATCTGGATAAACAGAGAGAAAGCAACTTTTGTGAATTTAACTGTTTTTAAAATTCCCACATTGGCTCTACAAGCTTTGAAACTGTCTTTGTGTATTCTATGCAAAGTCATTTTTTCCCCAACTCAAAAAGCCTTTCCATAAAGTCCCAATCAAGTCCAGAGGCTAATGTTGTTTCCTCAAATGAAATCACTCACACAAGACAGTTAGGGACATTTTTCTGATGAATCAGATTACTGGTGATGTACAAAAGCCATTAGTCAGCTGTACCACATAGATAGTCTTGCCTGCATGAGTAGATATTTCTCTATTTCCGATGAAGTGAAGTGTCTTTTTATTGAAGGGCATTCATTCATTCTTCCTCACAATGGACAAGGTTGTTTTTTAATCCTGAAGTCAATTTGAGATTTGAGTCACTCTCAAGTCTGTGCCTCGTGACTAGTGTTCACACCTCTGTCATCTTCCCGTCTATTGATCTGCACGTGGATCAGCAGACAGGACAGCAAACAAACTACAAACCCCATGCTTACCCAGTATAAGGGAGCAGCGCTGCGTTGGTTGCTCTCCAGTCAGCTGTGTGTACTGCTCTGGGTGATAAAACTCCAGTGATTCCATGAAGGCCTGAAGACCTCGCTGGCCCTGACCACGCAGAATATCCAGCAACCGGCCTGTTCAACAAAATGGATAAAGTCTGAAAGCTAGAATCATGTGGAGTAATACATCATCCCAGGTACAGTAAATGTAAAACCCCAAAAAATGTTACCTCTTTGATGTGAGTGTCACTTACACCTGTAGTCACGTACTTCACACATAATCAATGACTGGCACAATCATCAGCTCACTTACTGGCAATGACACAACAATAATATGGATTTGGTATCAGACCAGATGTTTGTCTTCCTCCCATCTTTACTTGCAACATCTTTCCTTTATCTTTACCTTCCTTTACTCCTCATTCTTCCCTGTCTGCTGTACATTCCCCTTTACTTAGTGAAGTCTTTCATCTTGCTCTCTCTTTAGTTCCAGCCGCGTTCTCTCACTGCAACATTTATCTTTACCATCTGTTCGTTTCTGACAACCTGCTGTCCGATAACGCACACGTAATGTTTCTTATCGGGATTTTCTAAAAAAGAGACACCCTTGTGGTTTTGTGTGTTTTACAACATTAAAAGAGCAGTTCAGGTATTATTCACATGAAAACCAGTTGACCTGTCTTCATGACAGTGGGGTTTTGAAAGTTACGGGCATTTATATGCACCAGTCAGTGAAGTGTAATGAAAGATGCACTTTGGGAAATGTAGGATACAGTGTTGTAGGAGCTGGACCGACACTAGGTTTGAAAAGTGAAGATACTGTATCTCTTTTTGTTCCCCAGCTTCAAGGAGATGCAATGCCAACTCACTGTAACACTCCTTTATTATCAGCTTGCAGAGCAGTTTCCTGTCTTCTAGGCAAACATTTACAAAAGTTAATCTTCTAATCTGAATCTCCGTTTCCTCACATGTTTCTTGTCATTAAAAATGTGACAAATGTAATCTGTGAGGTAAAATTGAAAGCTGATGGTTTTATGATCTGAAACTATGTTTAAAAAGTATATTACAGTAAGAAATGTAGCTGACTGGCGAACATATGCATGACTAATCGCATGATCTCTTATGTCATGTTGAATAAAAATGAATAAACCGGATAATCTTGCTTGAGGTGTTCAATTGTGCTGCCTGGCTCGTGTTACTGTGTTTTGATTTATTGACGTTTTTTAAAATGAATCCTGGTTTTTCTCACCGGCCTTGCTGATGCGCAGAGGGTACTGTGTAGAGTTAAGCACCTCATCTTCATCCTGTTCATCGATGACTTTACACTGCCGCAGATACGGGGTCAGTTTGGCCGGATTGAGGATGCGCGTGAGCTTGTGTCGCACTCCCTCCACGCGATCCCACATCTCCTCACAGCGATCCTCTGACCAGAGCGGATGCGATCGAGCCTCCTCTTGAGCCATGTCACCCTCCTGCTCCCAATCTGTCACACCTGCAAGAGAACGAAACAACACAGTCAGGAAAAATGACTGGGATCTACTGTAAGAAGGATTGTGCACAAGAAGACAGAAATATTGTGCATGCTTTCATTGTTTTGCATTAATTGATTGACGGCAGATATGTTTTGTCAGCAGGTCATGTCTCCTCCACTGGGACAATTTAACCCTGGGGGGCAAGTTTGCAGACTTATCTTATATGAAGTCCTAGACAAAATATTTTCTCTGATGGAGAATTCCAATGGCATTTGTTACTGTCTGACTATGCTTATCTGTACCAAGTAGATCATTACAGTATGCCTGCTGTTATGATTTCTAAACAATTACAGTCTGCCTACTTTTCAACACAAAGATAAGACAACAGAAGCAAACATTTAAGGAACCCCTTTGAAATATGTTTAAATTCCTCCATTTTCAAGCCTTAATTAACATGAATCGTCCATGTCCAACACTGATAAAAATCATTCTTATAGATGAATAAAGAATTATTGGTCTGCTGCTGCATAGTGAGGGAATGAATTGGAGCTCTTTACTGGAAATCAGCCAAGGAATGCAGAGGATGGACTTACTCCCTTTGAAATACTCTGTGTCTCACATAAGAGGGCAACTCGAGTGAGTGAAAGCCAAAATTTGTTGCATGGATGAAGGAGAACTTGCAGCCTGTGAGTTAATATAACTAGAGCAGTGGTTTTAGACACTATTTAACTTTTGTAGAGCATAGGTTCTGTAAGAGGGTCATAAAGTATAGTGGGGAGGACAATTTGTGGGTCAGTGTCTCAGAGCGCTGGAATGAAAATACTGGCGTGACTCATATTGCACACCTAACACACCAGGGGCCCACAGACAAAAGCTTTCTTAGGCCCATTCACTTCACACTGTGAGGGAGAGACGAGGAAAGTGAATGGAGTAGAAGTAGAGATTTTTTTTTTTTTAAACTTAAGCTAACCGTGAGTTGTATTACAAACTACCTACAAGTAAACGTTCAACGGAAGGGGTTGATTCCCTTATCGCTCATGCAAAGGAGATAAATCTTTTACTAGGTCTCCCAATCGAGCAAGAAATCGCTGAACAAGCCACACTACAACAACACAAGCCTTCCAAAGATGTGTTGATTTACAGGCAGAATCACACATCTCGTTTTAGTTGGTTTAACAAATGTAATGAGTCCGCTGTAATCACACGGAGGCCCAAGTCACCACTTTCTCTCTCCTCTCACTGCAGTCTGAGATGTGATGCATGAATTTCACTTTATTTTATATTGCTTTAGATCATTTTGGCTGCTGATAAGCTTAAGAAGGAAATGTTAAGGCATCACTCCATGCTCTGATAACTTGTGAAGGGCATTTTTCTTTATTGAAGACATTCTTATATTATGAATCACTTAAATCTCTCTTTTTTTTTTCTTCTTTACCAATAATGAGAGTGAAGTACGCGCTGCCCTGTGCAGCTGATCTGCAGCTGTTTGAGCTAACAGGCAGGCCGAGGCTTGTCTAGATGCTCTGGAATCTCTGCCATTACACATAAACAGACTATTGAGACACTGTCCTGCAGTGATTACCGCTAAACTCCTCCTCCGGGCACCTAGAGTAGTAGAAAACACTCACCCACATTGGACTACTATCTGGCAATGTGATCTTTCTGAAACAACCACAGGCGCCTGGAATCCAAAAAGCTTTCCATTCCCCGAACATCATTTAAAAACCCAAATCCTGACACAATGTTGGGCTTCCATAGTGCATCTCTATATCTGACTTTTATTAAATGAAATGTGTTGTTTAAAATTTGCATATTGTAGGCAAAATATCTTTTCTTAATGCCTTCAGGAATATTATAACATGAATAACTTCACAGGTTCACATGTGGGGATCTGACATCTAAAATGTTAGTTCTGAGTTTTCTTACTTATAACGTTAACATGTTTATACTTCGTGTGAAAGTATGGTAATAAATTATAGTAGTATAATAAAAAAATGTTTTTGCTAAATTACCAGGTTTTAAAATAATTGCTGCTTTGAGAAGAGAGATGTTTTATGTTAAATGTGTCAAGTGAGAAATTATGCAAAATTTAAATTGAATTGAAGTGACTTGATACTTTCCACAGACTGCACTATTTTACTTTTTTATTTTTTTTAATTTAATGTAAAGTATCTTATATTGGCTACATGCCAGAATTACATATCTACACGTATATGAGGATTTAGATTATTGCATGAAGTTAAAGATAAATATGCCAGTGTAGTCTATTTCATTTCCTTGACGCAAACTGGAACCCATACCTGAATCTTCACTGCATCTTAAATGAATGAATATACCAGCAGTAATGCAGTCCGTGTGCCACATTACGCGTAATGTAAGCCTATATGTGGACTGCACAGTCCGTCAATCATTCCCCGGTGACACATCAAAAGAGTAAACATCCCATTAAGTGTTGAAATCTTAAATGCAGACTTACCACTCATGTTTTCGACCTGCTTGAATCTGGCTTTATGTGTAGACTAACGTATAAATCACGTTTTCGACATCCCATTCAAGTCCAGAGGGGAGTAAAGCGAGAAACAGTGAGGTCAGAGTGTGTGGGCGGCTGGGCGCCACCTGACTGCTGCGGAGCGCACAGATCATTTACGCACACCTTGGTGCGCTAAACTCCGCCACCCTCAGTCTACCACAACCGGCCAATGGGCAGTCAAGAATAACGCAAAAAGTCCCCATTAATCATCGCAGCGGATTGCCTCTGTGGAAAGCAAATAAGGACCAAAGTTTGTTTTAATACAATCCTTCGCTAGATGGCGCTTTCAACCAACTATTGTCTAATAATGAAGATCTTTAGGCTGTAGCATCAACACTGTTTCTGAATGTGCAGTGAAGTGAGGAAAAAGTGTGTGTTTATCCAGGATTTACAGAAGGCTTCGTTAAGCTGCGAGTTTTGTAATAAAGGCTTTCCACAGAAATTTGTGGCAAGTACCTTTAAGAGAGTGTGTGACTCACTAACACTGTGACTCACTTTCCAACTGATTCGTTGCCACCAGGGGCAGAAAATAACTTTTTGCAATTTTAAAAGTAGGCTATTAAACACTTTGTATCATTGGGCTTCGTCGCCTAGAGGTGAGCAGGTTAGTCACCAGCACTGCCCAGGAAACCTGAACCAGCTGTCACACCTAAACACCATGACACACAGTTTCATCCTCACTGTTTTTTAATGCTGGCTCATTCGTTTCCTACATAATGACTATTGTTAATGTAGTATTGAACGAGGGGGAACAGCTGACTCATACAATGGTTATATTAAAATACTACCAGTTTACACATCAGTAGATTAGGGATTTACCCTGGAAGTGAAACGAGGGAGTAATGCAAAGTTTAAAACAAGTAGAAACAAGTGTGTCAACTGAAAAAGAAAAAAAAGAAGAATCATAATGACAGGGCAATAAATACTTGAAGAAATAATGGCAGAGGATAGAAGCTTTTCAGAGCATTTGATGAGGAGATTTTTCGGAGAAAACTGACAGTTTGAAATTTTGGAGGTATATTTGATTGCTACTGTATGTTGCAACAAAAATCAATCTATAAAATAACATACAGACGGTGACAAATTAAAGGAAAAAACAACATAAACTCTCTTAGTAAGGTGTTGGGCCAAACCGTGCCACCAGCTTCATTGAGCTTTAAAAATGATTTTCTAAACTCTCTAAAATCTACTAAAGGGATGAACACCATTCTTCTAAAATATATTCCCTCATTTGGTGTTTTGATGATGATGGTGGAAAAATCCAAAATCTCCCATAGTCTTTCCCATACATATAAATGCAGATGTCACTTCAGTCACTGTTCCTATTGAAACAGTAGCCAGTTGAGCAGTCATTGTGATTGAAGCTCCTGCCATTCGCGCCACAACAATCAATCCTCTTTCAAAGTCGCTCCCATCTTTTCCTCTTGACATCTTGATTCAAAATCAGAATCAGCTGGGTGGCCTGCTCAGCATTTTTATATATACCTCGGATAATGACTGGATGTTGATTGCTTAATTAATTGCCTTATAGTACCACGCAGCGCACTTGTGTGAAAGCATCTGCATTTGTTACATTTCTCCACTCATTTATTAAGACTTTTCCTTGAACTTGTCACCCGTCTGTACATAAACAGCTGCAGCGTATAACTTATGAGTGTGGGGTAGAAGGGATGGAGGGGGTGGTGTGAAACGTGTGAAATGTGAACGAGACAGGAAATACGGGGTGCCCGGCAGAAGAATGTGTCTTTTTCTTGGCATCTGTGCAGGAAATGTCACGCTGCCCTCCATCTGTGGGCTCTCCCCTGAATAAACAGGGTTTCTGTTTGGGGTCTCAGTAGTGTTGCTACTGAAACATAGCTTGGGGCTATAAAATATAAAGCAAATAAAGATGCAACAGGAAGTACAGTTAGGTGAAGAAGCTCACTCTGTATATGAATAAACTGGGAAGTGTGTGGTTGTTTGGTTTGTATAGCTATTTTTATTTCCATACTAACCACACAACCACACACATACCCAGCCAGTTTATTCATTTACAGAGTGAGCATCTTCAACTCACGCACACTCGCTATTGCATCAGTGGTTGTATACTTGTCTCAAAGTTTTGCAAAGCTTGCTGAGCAATCTTGACTAATATCATATAATGTAACCTTGTATTGGGATTTCACATGGTTTCATTAACTTTTATCTGTGAATCTGGTGAGAAATTACAAACAGGAAATAGGGGAGGTCATTTGAATAGCTCGATTTCCTCATTCTGTTTTTATCTTATTTTGAGCTGTATCATCTTTGTCGGCCCCTCTTTTCACAAACTCACATCTTATATCTATCTTCATTATTCTCTCTCGCTCCTCTGTTTAATTTCTCTTAGTGTTACTGTCTGTGACCTTTTACTTTTTGCCTTTCTCCTCAAACAGATCAATCCATCCTCGGGCAGCGTGTCCAGGCCGTGGTGCAGGGAGGGGAGGGAGCGCCGCAGTGGATGAGCATTCCTGTTGTTTCTGAGGTGACGGCGGCACAGAGGAGCTATTGACAGCAGCGCTGGACCCCACAGTTTGCTCATGCTGGAATGTGTGATATTGTGACATCTCAGTCACACAGAAATAGATGCTGCAGAATTCCTAAAATGCAGTTTTTTGCTTTTCATTTTCTGTTGTGAACTTTTAGGTATGAGCAGTAAACCACATGCAAAGAGCTAAAGGGTTTGTTCCAAAGAACACATTGCAGAAAACAGTTTTGATTCATCACTTCCTCTATGCTATTTTGTTTGACGTGCACCTTCACCCAACAGGAACTCAAAAGTAGAGCCTGATATAACCATCACTGCTGCAGGTTGTAGAATAAGTAGGTTTCTTAAGTTAGATTTGTGTAATATGTGTGTGATTATTATATTAAATTATATTATAAATGCATTTTAGACAACATGCTTCCCTGCCCCAAATGCACAACACAGGACCAAATCAGTTATCTGAATTCATTTAAATATACGCCTTCACACATTCAACAATGTACAGCTCCAACAGCACCAGCAGTCTGTGGGTTTCATTTCTATGTTCGTTGCACTCCACTCTTGCACAGCACACAACAGGCCTGGCTCTTCACCCAGTAGCTGACCCCCCATGGCTCCATCTGTGACTCAAGCCTGGCTGCTGCACATAATCGCCCCTTTGTGTCTTTGAAGAATGTGTCTTTTTTGACTTTTTTTTTTGAAAAGCAGAGGCACAGAGATAGTCGAGGACATGAGTAATTGAGACAGATTTAGATCTCCACATGTGATTTATGTTTCCTTTGTAGGCAGGACACTGTGACAGTAGCTTTCAGTATTGATCAGGCAGGCTGTCATGAAGATACCCTTAATGCTTTATGATAAAATTGAGATTATAAGTAAGAAATGAACATCAGGCACCAATAAAACTGATGTTGTAAATGAAGATTTATTTCCAGACGTTCTGCCCTGATGTTCTGCTCTGATAGTGATACAGGCATGCAGTTAATACGTCCTGTCATTCTGAAACTGTGTCCTATATGGCAGCGCCAGTGTAGCTTGATGAGTTCTTATCCATCTTATCCCTGCAGCGATGTGGATGACATGCAATTTCCTGTTTAACATGGAATCAACATCAGTAACACCAGAGGGTCAGAGTGAAGGAATTCATATTGAAGCAAACAAAAAGCTTAGAAAAACAATGAGTGGGACAGAAATATTAAAGCAAATAAACTAAAGGACACTTTTAGGGGGTGTTTATTTATCGTTGAATGAACTTTTTGGGGTTGAAACATTTTAGTAGTCATGCAAGAAGATTGTTAATTTTCCCTGACATCCTTCAAATCAAATGACACGTCATATATAATGGAGACAATGCCGCTGATCGTATACTACACACAAGAAGGAACTGTGGTTGTGCGCTCAGTTAAGAGCTGTGCCTACATAATACAGCTACTTTTGAAGTATTATAGGAAAAAATAAGGAAAAATATAAACCATGAATGTACACTGTAGGTGTACAAAAAGGCTCAAGCTGCTCAGCTCAAGGCTTACAGTAGTCAGCCAATAAGTACTCTTGTTCCCCACACAATGACACTCAGGGTATGGCATCCAAATGATTGATTATACTGCTCTGTGTTTTTTTTTACATTGCTATATGCCTACAGACATGCAGAAATGTACACACACACAAACACACACACACGACTTTGTGGTGCCAGAGAAAACTGATGCCCAGGCTTGCTTCCCTTCCTGTCACTCTCCTTCCAGAGCAGTGAGGTTTGAGTCGACGTTTGAATTACAGGGTGTAACATAGCTGTCTAAATCTGAGTCCCACCACACATTCGAACTGCAGACATGGACAACTTCACCGACCGCTTCACATCAATTTTCCAGATACACAAACAGTTTTAAAAATGCATCTATTGCTAACCACATAGTAAAAGTTGCCTCGAAAAACAGGAAAAAGGTCACATACTGTATAGTGATAGATCAGTCAGCATAAATGTGTGTGAATGAGTATTTATGCATGTGTGTGTATTTATGCTCATATTTCAGCGCATGTATTGTAGGTGGTTCTGTTTCTGGCTTTCTTTTAAAAAAACATGCTTAAAATGACAAACTAGGAGATGACATCCAGAGGCCGCTGTGCTCAGTCAAGGGGTCATGTTTGCCACAAGCTTCACCTGCTGCTGGATCATATTCCCCTTGATTTAGGGGTTCCCTTCTTATTGGCAACAACCAAACAAACACAAGCAGGAAACCACCACTTCTCCTGGGAATGACAACAATAAAGCAAGAGGGTGTCAGGGTATGTTAGGGTATGTCTATTTTGAGCTCTACACAACAATGTTTATGTCTGAAGTCCCACAAACTTTTTTCATCCAGCGCAGATTTTAACAAGAGTATTTTAAGTTCATTACAGGATAGAGAAGATGTGAGTTATAGGAAGCCATTTAGTTATAAACACTGGAGCCTATTTCCATGTCCAGCATTTGTGTGCGTGCTCAGACCATGAGTACAGTGTGTCTGGAAACACAAAGACTGGTGTCAGTGTTCTCTCAGACATCACCATCGGCATGCCCACCCAGCAGACATACAGGAACCGGGGATTAATCCTTACCGGGCATCTGTGACTCACTCAAAGCTATTGAACTCCCCCAGCTTCTCTCGCTTTCACTGATCTGCTGTCAAGAGACTGAACAATATGAGCAGAGAACATCTTAAGCGTTACTGTAATGAACTGTGCAATGTTTTTGACTGGTGAACCCTTAAAGTAAAGTCAAATCTACTCACAGCCTCAGTCATACATGCACAGATCTCAACAATTATGATATTTTTCAGGTTGATATAATGTAAGTTATAAAGGAGAGATGTGTTAAGAATTTTAGCTCAAGAACTAGAGAAGAGATGGGGAGGTAGCAGGTTAAATCCCAAGTGATCTGAGTCATCTGGGTGACTGTACGGCTTTGTCCGAAATCACTTCAGCTCAGCTTTAATGTCAATACGCGTACAATACACTGCACACAAAGTCCTGTCAGTCCAACATAGTGAAACCCTTGGGTGAGGCGTTGCTTATCTGCGAAGAATAGCAGGTGTGTCACACTGAAGATTTGAAACACAATGCATTGTTCCATATTTACAGTAGATTGTTCAGCAATATAAATAAATAACAATGATAAACTGAGTTAGACAGAGTTTTAGAACATGTAAGTGTTTTGGAACATACTTATGAACATACTTTTTTTAAAAACTTTTTTAAAATGTTTTAATTTTTATGATTATGTTATGTTACAATCAAATAAAACCTAACCAGGCACATGTGAAATGATCTAGTTCAACAGCATAGAGGTAGATTTTGTTCCAACAATGGTTTGAGATGTTTCTCTATGGGTGTTTTGATATGATACAGGAAATGACTATTTGATACTTCATAGATAGATTTATAATTTATGACTTATGAGAACTAGTCAACAGTCAGCTGTGTCCTGTTTTGGACCATTTCACTTTTCTAAAAAACATCTGACCCCTAAATTTAGACAGAGTTTCTAAAAACAAAGGTGAAAATGACTTTCAGGAATAAGTACTTTGTATCTGTATGGTTATTTTTTTTCCATTGTATTGCAGCATAGAAAGCACTGAGGACTGACTTTACAATGCTCTATTGTTTCTGGGCCAACACTCAGCTTCCTGGCTGGTCCTAATTCACGGAAACAGTCGGTAGTCCAAACAAAGACACAGGGGTTGGCTTCTTTCATCTACCCCTGAACTCAACTGTCCACACATCTATACCTCAAAATTCTCCAAACGCACATCTAGGTTTCACGAGAACAAGAGTCTAACCTAGATCTGTTCTCCAGAGCAGGAACCAGAGTCACAAAGCCAGAAAGAAAGAAAATACATCCAGACTGATGGACACCCACGACGAAGGATGATCATCTTCATACATGACTCTGCTAAATATGTTTTTATTGGATGAACCTCTCCGGTCTGAGGGACAGTAATGATGGCAGTAGCTGTTGAACACTAAATGGGTTTTAGCGTCTGAAAGGAGTCAAAGCTTCTTGTCTGGCTCTCTGATTTGTGAGACATTTCCTGTGAAGAAAACCTTTTTCTGTGTCAGAGGCCTTTCATCCTGTTTGACTCAAACACCTTCCTCTCTGCCTCCCTCTCTTTCCTCCTCTTATGCCCATGAGCTTCAGGTTTTGGTCCGTTTTTCCTCTTTTATCCATGTCGAATCTCTGTTTTTCTGTTTATATCTCTCTGTCATGTATAAAACTGCCCTCCTTCCAGAACTCAAATGTACAGTTTGATTAAAGGGACGTTCAGTCATGCAGTTGCTGTAAACTCTTATATAATTTGAACAATCCTTGACAGAGACAACAACATTTCATCCTGATCACTCGCCATCACTCTCTCCCTCTTTTTATCCCTCTCTTTGTCCTCTCGGTTTTCTTTTCCTCGCCATCACAATCACTGCTCATCAGAGAGTGTCTGATATTTTGCAGCTGTTTTCAACAGGAGCTGCAGTGTTCAAACCCCCCCCCCCCCCCACCCCCACCCACCCAGATTCACAGCGACGTTGATCCCTCCATTTCTCATGTCTGTTCTCAAGGCCGTCTCCTCTTCCCCTCATGTCTCCTTCTCTTCACCCACCTCCCCTTTTTTCCTTTGCTCGGGGTCGACAGCCCTGCGCTCTTTTTTCTTTCATCTCATCCCTCAGTCGATTCAGTCTCTCCTGTGTTTCCACTCTCTCTTCATCTGTCATGGTAAATTCATTTTTGGCCTTGGAAATAAATGGATTTCTGATCAAATATACATCATAACCTCTCAGTTTGAACTTCTGGGCTCCAGTCTGAAGGATCGCTGTCTTTTGTTCATGCTGAGGAATCTCTTGACTGATTTTTTTTGTTTCTCAGGGGGCAGCAGCTGCTGCCAGCACTAACCCCTCCCTACCTCCATTAGGCATGTAAGTGAAACTGCATACATCTCTAAACCCCTGGTACTCACTGGGAGGCCAGACATAATCATGGGAACATGCCTGTGTCACATTTTTCATTCCTTTACTTTAGAGGGTGCAATGAAAGTGACTTATAGTGGGCTTCCACTACATTAACTGGCCTTTTTTGCTATAAGACTCATGGTCTGATGTCCTTATAGATGTATATGTTTATGTACATGTACACATAAAGATGTGTGGTGATGCATACATAACCAGCATGTGCCTATAAGTTTGTATTTCTGTTTTAGATCAGCAAACACCAAATACACACAATGATGCAGAAGAATACACTGATACCATGCAACCAGAAGAAAATGTCAAACTGCTGCAGCATTCAAATGACTCTGATATTAAAAATTAAACAACCAATATTATTGATACAATTGTAAAGGGTGGAAGGGGCTGTGAGCTTTCCACAGTGCAAGATCAGTGGTTATCCCCAAACTTTGAAAATACCTCTGAAAACGGGATCAAATACTCAAAAAGTTCCCTTTGAAAACATCTAATCCTGCTCTCACACACACACACACACACACACACACACACACACACACACACACACACACACACACACACACACACACTACTGCTGCATGCCAGATTGAAAGTTGGTTATGAGTGCATTTGTGTCATGAGTTAAGCCAATAGGTGACAGAGGGAAGAACGGTTAACAACACCCACGGGAGCTCTCAAGAGATTACGTTTACAGAACTGAGTAAACGTCAGAGATGATATCTGTGTGCATGTTTCATTGCGTTTGCTGCACATATCCAAGTCAGTGCTGCCTATGTACCAATCTGAACCTGGTTCACATGCTGTACATTTGTCTGAGGCAGAGAGGATCTGAGGTCAAGACCTGATGCGTTCAGACACCTGGAGGCTCCTCACACACACACACACACATACACACACACACTCACACACATAAAATATAAAGATCATAAACTTATTGCACACATGACAACGCTCTCAGTGTCTATCCACATCACAGCAGCTGCTTTAATCACCTCAGATTGATCTGGTTTTTGTGCTTTGTTGCTTCATTCTTTCTCCTTCTCATAACGAATGTCCTTTACACATGTTTTTATGGGTTTGCTCAAATTGAAAGTTTACAGGATGCATACTTGCTGAGAGTGACGGCTCCTGTTTTCAACAAACCTGTTAGGAACCCCCAAAAAATAACTTTGAAAGACTTAAAATGGGACATAGACACACACACACACACACACACACACACACACACACACACACACACACACACACACACACACACACACACACACACACACACACAGTACAGCACACTCCAAGCAGCCATTCATTTTTAGTTTGACATCAAAACTTTTGGTCATGTGCTTCTCAGTTTATCTCACTTCACTTATCATCATTATCATTTGTAGTCATTATTATTTAGTCATTTACGCTTCTGGAGTCCAACCAACCCCTCCTCCTCTTACTCCTCCTCTGCATCCCCTTCAGTCCACTTGACAGCAGCAGCAGCAGCAGCAGCAGCAAAGAGCCTCAGCACTGCTACAAAGTTCATGTCCAACCGGACCACAAACCGAGGAGGATGAGTGTTTCTCTGCAAAGGGACTGCGGTTTACCTTTATTCTAAGGTAAGAACACTAAGTGAAGCGGTATTTGAAAATGAATGTTTGATACACATTTGCATTCCGAATATTGAAAAGCGCTTATACTTATGCGAAGTTAATTCAACTGACTATACACAGTGAAGCTTTTACAGTCTCATCGGCTCTGCAGAAAATCAACTACAGTGCATCTCTGCGCTTAAAATACGAGCGCAATGTGAGCAGACACGGGGATGGTTGGCGCATGTAAATCTTCACCTGCGCACTCACACGGTCTCAAACTCACGTCTCTATAATAATCATCATCACAAATAACCTACATATGAGCTGATTGGAATTGAAAAAGTTTTTGCGGCATCACAGTCAGATGTTGAATCGTCTCTTTTAGGCATTGTTGTGGTTTTTACACCTCGTCACGGAAGGATTTTTTAAAGTCAATTATGCACTGTTACTGCGAAGTGTGACTCATTAGCCTGAGTGCAAATTGCTGATATTTGTCATTGTTTAAAAGATATCTGGCAGTGCAAGCTGGAGACAGAGATACAAAGAGGCTAGATCATCTGCAGGTGCATCAAACTGCATCCTTATTTAGCAAATATATGTCAAGAGGAAGAGTTTCAAAAATCCTGATAACATGTAGAAAACAAACTGCAAAGGAAAACTTTTCATGCTTCATTTGGCTTTTAGTTTAATATGGCCCACCCTTGTATCAAGCGTTGTGTTTGAAGTACTTACAACATTTTACCTTCTGCACATCCTCTTCTGCAACATCACTTCTCATTAATTCAGTGGTGATCAGTAACTTTAGCTCATACTTTAATAGTTTCTGTGTTAAGTTCAGACTACTTCCCTACTGAGTCCCATCAACTACAGCTTGATTCTAACTATTCTAACTCAGTACTTGGTGGAAACAATCAAGATCAGTTAGTCACTGTGCTCTTCTAGTGAAACCACACAACAGCTGTCCTAGAGTCCTGCCAGATCTCAGATAAGTGGGCTGGCATGCCAGTCAAGGAGATGGCATCCTTAAAATCCAAACATCTGGCCTGCTGAAATGTCCTGCAGCATGACTCATTTGGTCGGTCTCAGGGGTAGGTTGCAGGTCTGTAGTGGACAGGGACCAATACATTAAACTAAATGTATACTCACATGAATATGGGGGTGATTTAAAGTAAGGATAGGTTTTATATTTAATTTGATTGTATATTTTAAAGGTCATTGAGGCTCAGGGCGTGGAGTCTACTCTACCCTGCTGTGCATTTATTACAAAGACTTATTGAGACTTTCAAACGGCCACTTTTATGTTTCACTAACTGCACCTCTCTGTGTATGTTTGCTAGGTGGAAGTTTGGAGAGGCAACATTTCCTTATAGCCTTTGTTAAGCAGATCTATTGAAAGGGAATGAGATGTGTTTGCACTTCACTGTTGCTTGGCCTCATTTCCCCTGCACTGTGTTGACAGAAGTCCCATACATACAAAAAAGAAGAATTTATGAAACCAGTGAATGAAGGCAAGGGTTTAAACTGACCATTGAGATTGATTTGGTCCCTTTGCCTGCTGTTGTTTCGCAATGTTTTTCTTTAAAGTCTTGTAAAAGAAGTCATTGAACTAGCTGTTGAGGCCTGATGTGCAAAGAACGTTTCTTCTCGTCAGATGTTCTGTTGACTCTGCAGAACATTTTGAAAAGTGTGAACAGGAAGTTCATTTACAAGTCATAGTGCTCACACGTCACACTTATCTCATATCACATATATATCTTCGTTCACAGCCTGACACACATCAGACGCCATCATGTAACCGTGTCATCACTTTCAGATCCAAATGATATGCATTCATAAATCATTGTGGTCACATACACACACAACATAAGGACCAGGCAGGCCATGAAGTGTATTGCCACGTTGCAACAGTGGATCCTTGTAAACTGAGTGCATGTTGTATTTTGGAGCCATGTGTAATGGTCAGGGCGTTCTGACCTCAACCACAGTTTGCTGGTGCCGTGCTGTAAAAGGACCGTGGCCCTCCGGTCCAATGGAGGAAGCAGCCTCAGAGTTGACCCGCTGCGACACAACTCTGTTTCTGTTTCTCCGTTTCTGAGCCACTGTGATTTAGCATTTCCCTCAAATGTAATCAAATCCAGGTTCTGCAATTTGTGGCTCTGTGGTACCAGATGTTTGACTAACACAGTAAATCTGCTTGCAGGAAGGAGAGTGAGGAAGGTAAGCATGTATGATGGTGTGTGTGTGTGTGTGTGTGTGTGTGTGTGTGTGTGTGTGTGTGTGTGTGTGTGTGTGTGTGTGTGTGTGTGTGTGTGTGTGTGTGTGTGTGACAGAGTGGGAATCAGGAAGAAAACATGAGGATGACAGGATAACAGACAGTAAGATTGATTGAAGGAAGAGGCTAAAATAGAAGTCTGGGAAAAGACATGTTAAAAAACAAGGAGGTAAAAATGTGTTTCTCATCAGCATCCTCAGATCCTTTATTTGATGGCCATAATAGATGGCGTCCGGTCTGCTCTCCCCATTGCATGCTGTTCCCATTACACTTGCCAACCCCCCCTGTCTGTCCCTGTCTCTGCAATCAGTCTTACAGGGACAGACAGGCTTGTTTATGGATGTCTGCAGGTACAATTTACATATAAATAACATGTTTTGCAGATTTAAATTCCTCTCTGAGTTCCTAACGAGGCCAATTTTCCATCTTAAGTGCCCAAAGTGAATTTCTGTGCTGGTGTTAAACTTTATTGTACATGAAGGTATATGAGTTGAACTGCATTTACTGCTCACCAAGCCATGAAGGAAGAGGAAAACCAAATAAAATACTGATACAGGGTTAAAGAAATTGGCAGCTATAAAAGCAGGGATAAACATGTTAACCACACTAAGAAAAGCTGAGAATTAGACTGAAATGAAGCACCACCGAGATGAAAGAGAAAGAAATGCCTGGTAGAGATTGAAATGGACATTTTAGATGATTTTCATCCATCTAGGAAAAAAACACCTTATGCGTAATAGTTATGTTTATTTATCAAAGCTTTGTGTAAGTTCATGCTCTTAGATCAACAGTAAATATACTCACTATAACTTAAAGTCTATAAAAAGTATATAAAAGCACCATTTGGTTGCATTTTCCAGCTGGGAATCTCATTTTAGATGAAACTCTTGATGTTACGAGGAAGGTAAAGTACTAATGTTAATCTCAGATAACACAAAGTAGTTCCTGATATTGTTTTTTTCAAACTCGCTGACAGTGGTTGTTTGTCTCCCTTGCTAATGTTTATCTGCCACTCACCTTCTGTTGCCCCACAGGCTCTAATCACTCCCTTAAGCTAAACGTTACTGAGGGATCAGTAGTGGTCAGGCAATAGCTAAAATCCACCCTGCCTCCCCTCATCCTCTTTATGAATGGTCACTCTCCTAAACTGATACATCTTAATGTCTGTGCATTTATCATATCTGCTTCCCCTTCCTGTTTCCCACCCTTCCCTTGAAGTTAGTAACTGTGAATGACAGCCACCGCTGTATTTTTCTTGGAGCGGTTGAAAAAGTGGGATTAGAAGATTGACGATTTAGGGAAGGTAATCTGAGCCGTAGCCACTGCCCAGCAAGAGTGGCATCATCGCCTCAATCAAGTGCTTATATCACACGTCCAGATTGACCCAGCAGTCGTCTCCACTAGTAACTTCAGCAGCCTGCCCCCATTAATCCAACACTGACTGCAGCCTGGAGAGATCACGTGTTTGGAGCTTACAGTGCTCACTTTGCCCTGGAGTCATTTTTTCAGCAGACTGGAAGAACATGCTCATAGCGTATCCAGAGGAAAAGAAAAAAAACAAACAATGATAAACAGGGCCTCTGGAGGTAGCTGGAAACATTTCTACCTCCTAAAAGGTTTTAATTTAGTAAGATATAGTAGACCTGGCAGCTCTGTGTGGTGGAACACATGAAGACAGGGGCTCACATCACTTCACTTCACAAACATTGTTACATACAGCTTATAAAATGAGAAAAAGCACATTTTTTCAGAGCTCAAGATAATATCTCTAATATCATTGTCTGTCCAACCAGCAGTAAAAACAAGTAAAGCAACAAAATCAAAAAAAGGTGCAACCAGCAAAGTTTGGCATCTGTCTTTGATCTAAAAAAAACTAAACTACTATAACTATTAAATGAAAGATAAATTATGAGAGCAGTTGGTGATTTTCTGTAGATCGACTGTCTAATCTTTTCAGCACCAAAATACACACGATTATAAAGTGTATAACTGCAGCAAACTGCTTTCGACTTAGTGCTTGCACCAAAATGAAAATTAATCATGAGTCAGACTTTGACAATACACAAAAGACTCTTCGAAGTTTCTTGTGAAGTCAGGTTTATTTGACAAGTTGAGTCCCTGAACAAATTCTTGAGAACCTGCTGACTGCTCAGACAACACCAAGGGAGAGAAAACTTTCCCAGCATCAGTCAGTCGAGAGTTTTAGTTGCCTGACACATTTATGCGTGCCTTAATGCTCCTGTTCTAGTCTTTGGTCCAGTTTGTAACTCTCATTTATCTCTTGTCTGTTTCTTTAGCTGGCCTGAAGTGAACTGAATGAAAACAGAGAAACCCCCTGCCTGGAAACCACAGAAGAACTAAGTGGATTGAAGAAGGCAGAGAGCAAGTGAGGGAGTCAGAGAGGGAGGAAAAACAGAAGGGATTAGGAGCTAATCCAGTGCACGGACAATCCCAGAGGAGTCTTATCTTTTTACCAGGAGGATGCAGACAAAACAGTTGCTGGATTACAACACTTTACTTGATTGCTCTTTTTAAGACATAGTCAGGCCCCTTTTCCCTTCACTCTGACTGTTTTCATTGCCTCTCAAGGGTCCGGCGTCTTGGTTGAAGAAGGGGAACAGAGGACAAAGCTTGGCGGCGGCAGGCCTGATGACAGGAAGTCCCACGGCCAGTGTGGTGCCACACATGGATAAACCTCTTTAGTGGGGAGACGGTGCATGGCGGTGGACCCCCCTGCTCTCTCTTCTTGGACTTAAAGAAGACAGGACAATTTATCGGATGAGACACTCAAGATCCTCTCAGAAATTGAAGTCTTTTGAACACATACACACAAAGGACCCATTGCCAGTAAGCAACAGAGTGGAGATACTGCAAATTTTCCAATCAATGATTGTTCATGCGTGTGTTTCATCAGTGACTGCTAACCTGATGTGCCCGATGGTTTGTTACACGGACCCTTCTTAGAAGTCGTCCTTGGAAACAGTTTTGAAAAGGGCAGGCACTCTCAAAAAAAAAACTTGGCAGGTGATTGGACGAACCATCTGTCTATCACTGTCTATCACTGTCTTACCTTGCAAGGCAGCTCGATTCACGATGCATCATTTGAAGCCTGATGAGATGGATTCTTGCAAGATATTATGATGTTGTGATCTCACAAATACAGCTGACCCACAAGGGGCTGTGAATGCAGGGTGGGCATGTTTGCGAAAGTAAGATTAAGACAGGTTAAAAAAACTGAAGCACTAATACATGTAGGCCAAAGATAGGAAACCACAGTCTAGGAGAAATTGACCTATAAAGTGACTCAATCCTATTACATTTCCGTAACAGACTTATTTATATACTTCAACAAGTTTGCTGGTACAATATACAGTCCAGTCTCACATTGTCTTTACTGTTCTACCTACCACATGAAGGCGTCAGAAGGCGTTACTTGGTTTGGGCCAAAGGCAAATTAAAAAGGTTTTGGTTTTACAAGCTTCCGTGATTAGTGTTTAGATGGGTGGTAGGGCAGTTTTTCCTTTTTAAAGAAGGGATGTACTGAGTGTTAAACATATTAAAAATCAAGCAGTTAGAGGTTGCGTGTGGCTGGTTAATTTTATTTATTTCACCCAAACCAGCTGATGTGAAATCCCAGCGTTTGATGTATTTGCAGTTGTGTCTGTATTTTCTATTCCTACACTGTCATTCACTGAGTCAAATCTGAAAACACCCACTCATTCCAAAACTCTTTGACCACATAAGCGGCAGTAACCAGAGGAAACGAGTTGTGACCTTGTAATTCATTGTCTTTGTTATTTTGTCTTGATTGAAAGCTGCTGCAGTGCAGTAGAGGCTGAGTGCTTGGTCGTTTTAGACAGACATGCAGGAATAGCTGGGCATGAAGAAGGGAGACAAGGAGGAGGAGGCAAGGGATGTAGACAGGGACTTGACTCTCCTTCCATACTGTCATCTTTTAGCGTAGTTCCAAAAGGGAAACCGTGGGCCGACGGTGGATGAATAGTTGGCTCTAGCCGTGTGGAGAATGGATTATACACACATTCTCTGCAGACTGAACCACCACATATTTGTGTTTTCTGTCTTTACTGTCCTGGCATTTAATTTTTTTTTTCTCTCTCTGGTTTTACAGTGGACCCTGAACTGGAATTCAATCTTGACTGACCTGTAATAAGAGCTCAGACACTTGCTTTCAAATTAAACGGAAATTACTGAAGTTTTCGACCACCATGAGTCTGGGAAAGATGCCAGTGGTGAAGGGCCTTGTGCCTGGCTCTCAAGGGAAACGCCGTTTCAAGAGCGACCTCTCTGTTGACATGATCAGCCCACCACTCGGGGACTTCCGACATACTATGCATGTTGGCCGTGGCGGTGACGTTTTTGGTGACACTTCCTTCCTTAGCAACTATGGTGGTACCAAGGAGCCGGGAAGCCCCGACTCAGCAAACAGCTCCAAGTCAACCGGATTCTTCATGCGCACCTTTCGGCACGTGCGGAAGAACTCCGAGGCGTGGCAGAAAGCGTATTCCCGTGACTTGTCATCCCCGCCGCCAGACGTCTCACCCATCATCAAGAACGCCATCTCCCTGCCACAGCTGAACATTGACTCTCCCAATGGGTGCCTAGGAAGGATGTTGTTCCCCAGCTCTATCAGCGCAACAGATGACTCCCTCTGTACATATGGTGAGATAATATAGATAATCACTATTATCCTAGAATGGAATGGGGGATTTTGTAAAGCATCTTAGCAGCATGATTAAAAGTGAGCAGAGGAAAACCTGACTGGAGAGTGAAACTGGTGAAACTAATGAGGAAAATGAAACAAAGCAGGATTCTACTCAAGTATATTGGTTTATTAAGTAGGCAATATGAGCAGGAGAGGGCTAGAGCAAAGTGAATGTGTAAGTTTACAGTTTGCTCAAGTGGTCCTCAAGTCATTTTATCACAGCCTTAATTTTACCTATTTCATTTGTAAAATTCCAAATTACTGAATCACACAATATACTGAAATTGAGAAAACATATATAACACGACAATTCAAACAATTGTTTTCTGGGTGTTTATATCAAATATTTGACATAAATAAAAAAATCGGATGCAATCTTGTAACAATCATTCATAATTCAGTGGTTGAAAACATACTGATTTGAAATGTTAAGATCCTGAAAGAGGAACACCTTTACAATATTAATTTATCAGATTTAGATTACAGTAAACTCACAAGCAATGTACACAACAGCAGGCAAAAAGGTCCAACCCAAACAGAGTGACCTACTTATGGCCTGCAGTCTAATGGTAGACCAGCACTGCATTAGTCACCATGAAGTAGAAAAAAATCTGGTGTTTTAGAGTCATATATCATTACAGTTGCTGTTTTCACTATTCACTCTTCAACAGTCCGAACAGTATAAAGAACTGCTTAGCTGACTCGGTGCAAACAGGACCATAAATGTCAGTGAACACAGAGAGAGACTGAGGTTGTCCTCCTTTCCCACATTCCTCCAAGACAACCGGGCTTCTTTTGAGTCATGTGGAATCACCTAGGTAACACCTGTACACAGTTAGGTCTATAAACACAAACACACACAGCTGGTTTGTAACAAAGAAAGATACTTAGCAGGCATTACCTGTCATCTCTATACGTGTGTTTCTGCCTGAATGCACACATTATAAACACGCCAATCACTATATCTGCTAACCAATCAGAGCTTATCAGGCAGTCGGGACTGGAAAGCCCCTTTCCGTTTCCAAGTTTCTTACCCAGCTCATGAGGAATTTTTCCGAAACTGAGTGATGTGGAGGTGGCATACTGTGTCAGTGATATGAGCTCTCTTGTCAGTGAGTTTTTCAGTTCATTACTTTATTTTAATCCATCTTTTCACTTCTCCCAGTTGTTTTTTACAGGAGGTTTTTTTTATTTTTTTATTTTTTTAATTTTTTTACATCTTCTACTAAGTCCCACTGCTTTATAGATTTCAGTCTGGAAAATAAAGAACAGCTAAAAAATAGAGAAGTAATATATTAAAAAATTATTATAAATACATATATAATACTACAAAGGAAAATACGCAAGTAAGCCAAGTCTATGGCTAACTAAATCCTGTGAGTTTTTTAGTAAAGCTAAGTAAAGTAAAGAGCTTTTCTCTCAATTTCAACCCTTTTAACAACTTCATGTCACTCACTCTTCTCCAAACTCTCATGATAAAAAACCACAGCAATACACTCGCTTCACATTTGCGTCTCTGTCTTTCTCGTTCTCATCCCTTTCAGCAGCACAGTGCCCGCTTACATCTCCTCCTCCTACTGTCTGACAGTTGTAGCATACAGTGTTCAGGAGACAGAAAATTCAGTCTGTCCTTTTGAGGTAGTTGCAGTATGTGGTTATAGTGTTGGTTGGGATGACACTGTGAAAAACCTAAAATGACTTTTGGGATGTTAAATACTGCCACCCTGTGGTGAAGGGGTTGAATTGCTAAACTGTTAGCAGATCATACTGTAGACTCAAAGGCCCCATATCCCTTTATTCATTTTCATCCATCATCATTTAAATGTACTATGTCTCTGGTTAAGACTATGTTATTTAACCTTCCTGTTGGTCTTCCTGTCAACTGTGCACATTTTGTCCTCCCGGGTCGGTTTTGACAGGTTTGACAGTCAATAAAACCATAAAGTATAAACTATCGTAGACCTCTTTAGCCAACTTCATTACAACTTATTACCACAAGTTTTACACTTATTTTTGGAAGTCATGTTAAAGATGCCTCATTTAAATGAAATTATACCTCATTTTTGAGAATTATGAATTATTTTAACTAAATTTAGCACCTGTTGTCCTCCTGGGTCAAAATCGATCTGGTCTGGTTTGACTTTTTTGTAAAGCATACATTTATTAAATTACAAATTAAATTAGAATAATATTAAATAACAAATTATGATGCATTGAAAGTATATGGTCTTACTTGCAAGAAAAAAAAACTAGTATGGAACCATCCATGTAATTTTTCAGACAATTATAGATCTAATAAATCCATATTTCTAATATAAAAGCCATTTTAAATGAGTCAAATTCGACCAGAGGACAACAGGATGGTTAAGTAACACTTTTTTGGTGGTGTACTATTGGCAAACAGTCGAATCTTCAAAATCTGCAAAAGCTGCAGATTGGACTGCAAGAAACATGAATGTTGCATTTTGAGAAGCATCAATGTGAATTCCAACAACATATTTGTCAATAACTCTGCCCAGCTCAGGTTTAATTTTTGACTTTTGAACTTCCATCTATGCTGACCAAGAAAGACAAAAAAAGACTGTTGTGGGCTGTTCCAATAACAATCACATACACACATATATAGGATGTCAGGGATATGGGGACTTTCCCTCCAATAAATTTGTTTAGGATGTAACTAATCTCTTCTTTAAGTGGATTTCTGTGAGCTCATACAGTTAGTTAACTTCCCAAATCAGCGAAATAGCACAATATAAATTATTATCATTCTATTTTTGGGTGGATTTACCTTTACGTGTTGGCAGAGGATTGCATTCCTGTGTCTGTAGGTTGTAATATAATATTAACAACTTTAAATCCAACCATTCAACCCCAAAATGCAACTACATCAACATGCCAGTTAAATATTAGTAGTAATATACTGACATGGAGATAATTCCTATAAAATATTTGGTGTAAACTACAATTTTCAAGTGTTGCTGGGAGGTTTTCTTCACGTTGTCTTCATGAGTTCAGGTCATTTTAGTGACGTCAGTGTACTTTCTTCCTCTGTGTCTATGCAGGTCTGCAGTCTGGATTTGTCACTCTGCCCCGCCACTCTCGCCTTGATAGACAGTTTCAAGATGGAGGCGTCAGCACCACGCTGACACGCTCAGACTCCCTCACCTCGTTCACCGTAGACCTCGGCCCTTCCCTTATGAGTGAGGTGCTGAGCTTGATTGACAACCCCAGCAGCCTTCAGATGTCCATTTACAGCCAGGCAGCGGGTGAGGAACAGGAAGAAGAGGGTGAGAAAGAAGAGGATGACATCTCTCTAACAGAGACACCCGTCCAGAGCCCTGGGGTGACTTCACCCAACCTTTCTGTGGGGAGTGGGTCATTCTGCGGGAGCATTAACAACAGAGGGAACTCTTGTAGCCCTAACTGGACAGACCAAGAGGAGGAGAGGTTGTCTCTGAGGACACCAGATGGTACCAGTAGTTCTAGAGTGGAACTTGTAATGGAGGCAGAAAGGTTTCAGAGGGCAGCCGATGTGTTGTCCCGTCATTACGGTGGACGGTCCTTCACAAAGATGAACAACAGCACCCAATCTCCAGATTTTTCCTGCAGCCGCAAAGCATCATGCGCCTTCACTGAAGAGGATGAAGAGATCAAAGTTTAGATATAAACATTTTATTGGTCAAATAAACTAATAGAAACCATTCAGTGACCTGAGCTCTGGGCTCTTTACAAGTCAGAAAAGCTGATAATGATTGATGGGTGATATTTGATGTTTCCTCCATAAAAACATTTATCTTCTCCTCACATGCATCTACATGGACTCCTCATTGATCAATCACCAAAACCTGCTCTGTGGTTAGTTTCTGCAAGATGGATGCACAGTATGATGTTGGACTGGAACCTAGACCTGCTTCTCCCTCTGCACTACATCGTTGCCATGGTTTTATACAGATTATTTATAACACAACTATTCTCTTATACAGTATAAGTCACTGAATGAAACTTAGTCCAAAAAACTGTTGAACTGACTGGAGAACGCTGAAGAAGAATTTTGAATTGTCTTTTATTTCAGTATATAGAAACTTAACACTCTATATCATCATGATATTGAACAATAGGATGTGTGGTTCAAAGGTCTGAAGTGTCAGCTGATCTGGAAATTTGAAGAACACAACATTTGGACTATATTTTCATGTAAATAAATGTTATAAACCCTACGTACTTTGTAAATAAATTAACAGTCATTAGGAAATAAAATAAATACTAAGACAGTCGTACTGTTGTGATATTCATCTGAAGTCGTGATGACTGCAGCTGTTACATGTTACATGTATGTAGCATGATTTATTTAACATTTAAATATTTTCTATGTAATAAAACTGATTTACAACAGACAGAAATCTCTTCTTACATGTTTTGCTGTAACCCACAGTAGTCCATTATCTAACCATTGGTGGACAGTAATGAGTACGATTTTACTTACGAGCACAATATTATGCCCGAAGTTGGTATTCAATTGCTGTTAGTCATAATAGGTCAGTAAGTCCACTATAATATCCACAGCTGATAGGTAGCATAAACAAACAATCTGGCCCAAAACCGAGTTTGTTTGAGTGGAAATGGTCCAGAGTTAAACATTTCAATCCAAACTCTGAATTTGGAATTATTCCTCCCTCTTTTTTATGTTTTGCATTGTCTTAAAATAAGCATTAACAAGCCTTGTTCCTACAAACATATACAATACAATAAAGTATGTATATGAGATATCTGAGTATTTGTATTTGTATTCAACCAAACAACCTTTACAGCTATCACAGTGGTAATACACATGAAACTTACAAGGTTTTAACAATCTTGTCTAAGAATGATTAAACCCCACAAAACCAGACCTTTATTAGCTCCATTAACTGTGATTATTGCCTTTTCTTGTCTTTCTGTTCGGCTAAACCCAAACTCCACATATAATTTCAGTTTGAAGGCCAATACACTGTTAATAAATTACTTATAACCACATCTGGAAAAAAAACTGTCTGCCATTTCCTGGACTCAGCGGTGGACAAACAACATATGAATCCCTTGAGTAAAGGAAGCAGCGCTTCAAACTGGGATTTATTACATTAATTGTTTAAAACTGCATTAGTGGATTTTTATATTGCCACTTAGAGGCTGCAGAACAAATTGAGAGACAACATTGATATACTGTACATCTCACAAAGCTGTCACAACAAACACATTGATAACAAGTGAAATTAAGTCCCGGTCCAGTAACACTTTCTGAAAAGACACCATTCATAGGTCTTTATCAGCTGTAATTAGTTGCTTTATTAGTGGTTAATAAATAATTTACTTGATTTATAGATCAGTTGTAAACCATTAACAAGAACAGTGTTTGGGTAACCCTAACCCTAACCCTAACCCTAACCCTAACCCTAACCCTGTAATATGGTTCAAAGACATGTGAAGTGAGAATTTAGGAATGAGCGGAAACAGGCCAAGTACCAGGAGCTGGTGGAGCAGTGCTGGAGGCAAGAGTGGACGACTTCCTGTAAGCCCATAGACGTAGGGTGCAGGGGCAAAACTGAAGGTGGCTCTGGATGAAGAGGGCCAATCTGTGGTTGAACACTGCTGGGACTCAAGTCGGGGCCTGATCAACTCCAGCTGACACAGTGGGAGAGGGTGTATGATTTCAGCCCTCAAAACACCTGATGACACCAGGTACATCACTTCAGATGTGTCCCAACCCATTAGCATCATTTATCATACAACACAACAAAAGAACCTGAATTATGAAATCTGATCTACACCGATCAGCCAAAACATTAAAATCACTGACAGCCGAAGTGAATAATGAAGATTATCTCATTAAAATGGCCCCTGTCAAGGGGTGGGCTATATTAGGCATCACGTGAACAGTCAGTTCCTGAAGCTGATGTGTTGGAAGCAGGGAAAATGGGCAAGCATAAGGATCTGAATGACTTTGACAAGGGAAAAATTGTGATGACTACATGAATGAGTCAGAGCATTTCTAAAACGGATGGGTGTATTTTATCTTTTTTCCCTAGTTTTGCACAGGTCCACCTTCTTCTTAAATTGGTTAGAAAAATGTAGAGAGAACAGTAAAGGACAGATGAAAAGTTTAGAGAAGTTTAAATTCATTTCTCAGTTCGTTGGGTCGATGAGTGTGATGAAAATGAACAAAAAGTTTTCGACTAAAGCCAAAATAAGTCACAAAGAGCACAGAGTTACTGCAGAGATGGATAATAATTCTCATCACTACTGTCAACCCACTTTACATTATAGTCAACATTATTAATACAAATATAAATAATACAAATATGAATGCAACATGAACCCTTAAAGAGGTTACAGCTTTGCAAACTGCAAGTTCAGTGTTCAAAGTGTGGTGTGCCACGGTGTTTAGTCCATGTTAAATTTAGTGCTTTAGGTTTTGTTTTCCTCTGAAGTCACAAGGTTTCCGGGAAATCATGAGTCACCACTGTTTATCTTTCAATCGACAATGTCATCACTGATTTAAAAGCAATGTGGATAGTACACATCTCTGCTCCTTTTAACTATCATGTTACATCAAATCTGCAAAAATCAGGAAGGAGCTGTTTGTGAGGGAGGGAAGAGGAAGCATTTCTGACAAGGATAGTAAACCTCACTGCTTCTTAAGACTACACATTACATCACATCTGAGGAAAGCAGGGAAGGGCTGTTTATGAGGGACACACCCACAACTGAATGATATATTCTGATCCTGGTAACAGGAAACATTTCTGATAAAGCAGTCACAGGCAGAGCTATGAAACCACAAAACAAAGGTAAGTTTACTTTCTTTATATTATTCATCAGCTGAAAAACAAGCAGCAGCTGTGAAACATATATTTGTTGGCAAAGTAAGCAGACACATTTAGCTATAAAAAGGATAAAATGAAAAAACCTGTTTGGCATTTTTCCACCTTTTAAAACATTTTTGCAACTTTTTCCATGCAGTGAAATGTTCAGGATGTTCACCAATATGAGCTATGTGTTATACGTAGTACTTGTCTTTGTCTAATACTCCAGTCAGCTTGAAATGCGATTCACACTTGCAGTAATATTTTAGTTTAGTATTTGTCTATATGACTTTGTCCTGTCACTCTGTAAAGCATGAGGAGCAGATAAGATGGAGGCAGAAGACGATGACAACACAGCAGCTGGAGGACAGACTGTCACATCTGTATTTCCAGCTGTAACAAATGACAAAGGTAATGTAAAGGTTTGAAAATAAGGTTTAATAACATTAGGACAGCTAGCTAACCAAACATTATGTTTTTGATGCTCATCATGTGTGTTCTGTTTTTTTCCTACATTATCCTGCACTGCAGCTGAGGAGGTAGAGGAGAGTGCAGCTGAAACAAAGGTAAAGACATTATTGTTATCATCATACCACTGTAAGTTTCGTTTCTCCAGAATTTTAATTTCAAATAGAAACTTTTGGTACTGTTGCACAAACATCTGTGTCTGTGTTTTCAGAAAGATCATCTGAGCTATTGTAATGACTCTTCATTTTATTTCCACTTTGATATAACCATACTTGCATTTTGCTATATATATACATACATATTCATGAGTGTGAGTATATATATATATATATATATAGTATCTTTATACATCTTTTAAAATAAAACCATCTGTTTTTGCAGTGTGGTCCAGTGAATGAACTCAGTGAAGCTGAACACTCAGAGAGAAAAGATGAAAGAACAACGATAGAAGAGTCTGAAATCACATTTGAAGAAGCAGCTGCATCAGATGAGAAAGGTAAATAGGTGAAAGGTTTCTGAATTTGACTTTTGAACTTTGAACATCAGGAGTTTGATTGTACAGTGACAGGTTTTTCAGAGTATATATGAGTCAAGTTTCAAAGTTTCAAGTTTCACCATTCAGCAGGAGAGCTTGATGAAGTTAAAGAAGTCCACAATGAAAGCAGCAGTGACAATGAGCACACTGCAGAGGAGAGCAACAGACTGGAGTGCACAAGTCAGAGTGATGAAAGAGAAATCAACAAATGTAAGAAATACTTTCATTCATTCCCTTTTTTTGTATTTCAGAGAAATGTGAAAAGTGATTGCAACATATTGATCTTATTTATTTTGTTTCAGTGACGCCCGAGCTCACACTTGTGTTAGTTGGTGAAACAAATTCCATTGAGATTGGATCAAAAAACATCTTATTTGACCATGACGAGCAAACAAATGTTGAACAGTTTTCATCCAAACTGTATGATTTGTGTGGTCGGCACATATCTGTCATTAACATGCTTGGTCTTCAAAGCATTGACAAATTCTCATTAAACAGAGGAATCCATGCCTTTCTCTTACTGTTACCAAATGGTCTGCATAGCAGCCAGTACAGTTCAGGAGTGCAGTGGTTAGAAAAAGCTTTTGGGAAAGAATCACTTGCTTATTTAATGACAGTTGTGACTCATAAGTCAGATGAAACATGTGAAAGTGCAGTGGCAGACCTGAAAGCCAACAGCAGTTTCACTGAAAAAAGGTGTCACACATTTAAAAACAGCATGATGGATGAAAATGAGATAATAGCTCTGTTGGAAAAAATAGATGTGATGGTCTCTGAGAATGATCCACACTGCTACCGTGGACTGATGTGTGATGACACTAAAGAGCAGAAAGACCTGCTGGACCACAAATCCAACAAAGCAGAAAGGATCGATTCCTCTGAGTCTCAGCAACACCCAACAGGTGAGATTTAAAGGAAAACTGCTTGATTACAACTTGGGTTTCATTTTTTAAGTTTGAAAACACCAAACAAATAACAAAATGATTACACAATTAGGCATTCAGTTTCATATGAAATTCAAATCTGTATCCGTGGATTTTTATTATTATTTTTAACTTTAACCAATAATCAGATTGTAAATTATGTTTTAGTTAAGTTCAAACAGTGTGTAGAATTATTAAAACTCAATAAATGATTCTATTATATTTGGAGGCTTTAACAATTCAGCAGCAGAGGTTGATGAAGCTAAAGAAGTTCACAATGAAAGCAGCAGTGACAGTGATCAGACTGCAGAGGAGAGCAACACACTGGAGTGCACAAGTCAGAGTGATGAAAGAGAAATCAACAAATGTAAGAAATACTTCCATTCATTCCCTTTTTTGTATTGTATTTCAGAGAAATGTCCAAAAGCATGCTGTTTTACTGATTGCAACATATTGGTGGTCTTTATTTTGTTTCAGTGACGCCTGAGCTCACACTTGTGTTAGTTGGTGACACAAATTCAACTGAGATTGAATCAAAAAACATCTTACTTGACAGTATGATGGATGGAAATGAGGTAATAGGGTTATTGAACAAAATAGATGTGATGGTCTCTGAAAACGATCCACACTGCTACAGTGGACTGATGTGTGATGACACTAAAGAGCAGAAAGACCTGCTGGACCACAAATACCAGGAAGAAGAAAGGATCGATTCCTCTGAGTCTCAGCAAAATCCCACAGGTGAGATTAAAAAGGTGCTTGATCACAACTTGGATTTTTTGTGAGTTTTAAAACACTGAACTCATAACAAAATTATTGCTGAGATTGTGATTTTACAAACAGACTGAGAGTTATAGTTGTTGATGTGAAAAAATTATTGTTTCAGTAACACACTATAGTTTTATTTGTTCTCAAACATGATTTTCTAGATTGTCTCTAAGATGTTTTTTATCTGTCACTGTAAGCATATTGACAGGTCTTAATAAAGCTGCTTAAACTGTATTTCCGTTTCAATCTTTTCCACATTTCTTCCAGAAGATGAGTTCGAGAAGAATGAATCTGAAGTCAAGTTAAAGGTAAACTCTTTCACCTTAATATAAAACCAAATTAGATATTTCCGAAATAGATGGAAAGTAACTTCAGCACAGTTAATTTATACAATAATAACATTTATAAGTAGTTTTTTTGTTTAGATTTAACATGTAGAACATGTACATTTAATACTTAAAGTCTGTGTAAAGTAAGAATAAATATGTGTTCTGAGTTTGACATACCACTGAAAAGTGTGTTGTTAACCACCCTGCCAAATTTGAATGATTAAAAAAATCGCCAAATATATGAAATTAGGCTTCAAATTTGTGTAAAAATCAACCTTTTTCTCTGCTCCCAAACGCTATGGGAGTGCCCGCCGAGTTCGCTGAAACCCCGCCCCCTACCAAGTGTCACCTGTCAATCAAAGTCACCACCTCTTCCAGAAACATGGACGCTAGGTCTGAGAGCTTTCTGCTGCTAGCTCAGCCGCTAGCTCGGTGGCTAACTCGGTGGCTAACTCGGCGGCTAACTCAGCTAACTGGCTAACTGTAGACTGTAGTAGTGTGCGCTAAATGTATTTATACCTCTACAGCAGCAGGGGTGGGTTTATGCTAAAAACCACTGGGTTACGTAACGCGGTGGTGATTTTCAGACCCGCCCATTAAATCCAGACACAGAAATCTTGAAACACAGTTTGTGAAGCCTAGCTCCACAATTCAAATCTAAATGGTTGAAATGCTTTTTACACCTTTTTTAGTAATACATTTATGACCTATTTAATTTGTTTAGAAGAAAATGTCTGAATTCACTTTAACACTTAAACATTGACCCTTCCAAAGCAAAAAGGAAAAAAAGAAGCTAAACATATCAAGGTCATTCAAAAGCTGGATTTTCCAAAAAGTCAGGCTACATAAACAAGTAAAGTTTGTTTGTCCTGTTAACAATAAGTGAATCACTCTCAAGCAAGACAGGCTTCAAGTTACTTTGTCTACTTTTCTATGGGAGGTATGTCCATGTTTCTCCAGGGGAGTACAATCGTTCTGGCCAACAGAAGTCAATAAGCCATTGCTATAAAATGACAATGAGACAAATTTCAACTACACAGTGTGTGGCTCTAATAAAATAAAAGCTTTACCAGTTACATGGTATTCAGTAAACCTTCTTCCAGAATTTCTGTAGCCGACATTCTCAAATAAATCTAGTATTTTCATCCAGGAATTTAACACAGTTACCTGCAACATGTGATTTACTGTTGTCTGACTGGTATGAAATAAACATTTGGAATGTAATAATAATTTAAAGTTTGTATTTATTGTCTCTGTCTGGGCCTCTAAATGCATCATATTTTCTGAAGGACGAATCCTTACTTGAATATAGTTGACATTAACCACACAACTGATTATCCTCTATGTATAATCTGAAATTTGCCCAACGCCTTTTAAAAACTATAATTTAAAAAAAAGTTGCTCTATTTTTGCATTAGATCATTGTTATATAATGATCATTTAAGACAGTAAAGATGAGGTGCTTCACTGTATCTACCCTGGAGTGACAATTATAGTGTTTTTAAACATTTTAAACTAGAACTTGCCTTGGTACAGAAAAGGTTATGGTCATAATTTGACAGATATGACAGTTGTCAGATGTTATGGTTGGATATGAGTGATTACACTGTTCTTCTATAATATTGTCTATAAACATGTTTCTAAACAATATAATCTATAATCTGTTGTATCAGAAGCTTTTCTGTAGTAATAGCCTGGTGAAATAAAGGGTAAATAAATTCACCTGTTTTCTCAGTGTGATCCGCTGAATGAACCAGATGATGTTGAACACTCCAAGAAGAAGGATGACAGCACAACATCAGGTGGAGAGCCTCACATCAAGTCTCTAACAGCATCTGCAGATGAGAAAGGTAAACATTTAATCAAGTTTTAAACATGGGTTTTATTCATATTTTAAAGAGTAACGTCACCCTAAAATGTCTTTTGAGTACTACACCTTTATTTGAGTTATGTCTTGACCGCAATAAAACAACATTAGTTATTTTGTTCATAATTAAATGAAATACAAGCTGAAGTATTTGGGTCAATGACAAATAAGAGTTGGCAAGATGAGCAATTCAAAAACATCTTAAGAGGTTGTTTAAAGTTACAGAAGATGCAAACCCATTGCAAACATTTCCTGTTTCACTGAACATTTCCTGCTTTATTGTGTCTCTAATTAAAAGCTTTTAAATGACTAAATAATGGGAGGTTTTTATTGTGAAGAATTTACAGGAAGTACAATGTGTTCCTCACTATATTAGCAAAGCTTAATTTAGCAATGCTAAAAAAAAAACAGTCAAAACAACAACATTATGGAGATATATAAAGCTATGTGTTCGGTAGATCAGTTAGAAATAATGCAGGGAGGAACAGTACAAACAGAAACACAGTGATGATCATGTTTGATAAAGAGCTTTAGACAACCATCACACCTCCGGCAGGTAAATAACTTATTTTAGTTTGCTGTGCTGTGTAGTGGGACAGAGTGACTACCCAAAATAATGAAAAAACACCATGATGTCAGCAGAGTGGAGCAGTGAACTCACGCAGTGTGCATAGAGCTACGGAGCCCCTCTGGTGACATGGTCAAAAAAAAAATTAAATTGTGGCCACAATATAGCTATAACGTGCGCACGAAATACTAATTCGTGGCCACGAAATAAGTATAACGTGCGCATGAAATACTAATTTGTGGCCACGAAATAAGTATAACGTGCGCACAAAATACTAATTGGTGGCCATTAAATAGATATTACGTGCGCACAAAATGAAATGAAATATGAAATCCCTTTAGTCTTTGGCAAATCGAAGTGTAATGATTTTTATTGATCAGATATTATCTGTGGTAATAAAGGATTGCACAATTTTCTAATCAGGGTTCTATTAGCGGTAATATAGCAGTGTAAAACGGACTTCAGTAAATTAGGACCAAGCATAAAACATCATCAAAGTGTTAACATAATGGTTTAAAGGAATTATAGCACATTTCATCAGACTGATCAATAATATAGTGAACTTTTAATCTTCTGTGATTTTATTGAAGGACAAATGTCCGGAGAACACTACGGACACATTCAGTAGTTCAGTCAGAGCAACAACAACCTGCAAATCAATACAAACTAGATTCTGATCACTGATAGGCTATAGATTCCCTTGGCAACGTGATATATACAGTGAGCGCTACTGTTACTGCACAGCTTTGTCCGCTGGCATCATTGATACTTTATACCTATTGTGTGGCCACAATTTAGTATTTCGTGCGCACGTTATACCTATTCTGAGATATAACCTATCTGCATTAAAGACCGATTTCAGGTTGAGAAGTGACAGTTGTAATATGTCAAAGGCTTGCTGGAGGATTTTAATGACTGAGTGTGGGGTGTTGGGAGTGCGATACAGAACTGTGTCATCTGCGTAGAGATGGGCGTTACAATCTGTTATGGAGGATGTAATGTCATTGATATAAATGGTGAACAGGACAGGACCCAGTATTGAGCCTTGTGGAACTCCCTTTGTTAATGGTAAGAAAGCAGAGTGATTGTTTCCTAGAGTTATGCATTGCTAATTATGGTAATTATGAAACCATTTGAGGGAATTGAAGTCAAATCCAATATCCTTTAGTCTTTGTAGGAGCAGTGCATGTCAACAGTGTCAAATGCTTTAGTTAGGTCAACGAATAGAGCAGCACAGTATTTACCCTTGTCCATAGCAATATGATGTTGTTTGTTATTGATGTAATTGCCGTAGTAGTGCTATGTTTGTTTTGGAAACCAGACTGGTGAGGACTCAACACATCATTATGTGAGATGAATTATTTGAGCTGGTTATTAACCAGATTCTTTGACATTTGGAAGACAGGGTGATTTGGAAATTGGTCGATAGTTATTGAGATTTAATTTATCACCATTCTTGGTATGACTCCATACAAGGTCCCCTTTAACTGGAATTTTTCAGTTAAAGGGGACGTTTCAGTCTTATTTGAACCCTGTAAAGAAAAAAAACAATGAATCTTATACTTGAACATTAATAACAGTAACCACATTACATTGATTCAATAGTACATTGCTCTGTCGCCTTGGTAATGCTTTTCATTGTTATACTGTAGGTACCTTACATACAGATGTGGATGGAAACAAGGATGAGGTAAGGAATTAAAAATGAAAGCCTATTTACTTAGCCTACCTATAACTTAGTCTTTAATCTTATTATACCGTATATAATTGTTTACTTATTATTTACAGATGTCAGAGAAGACTTTTGAAGAGATCAACATGAAGGAGCAATATCAAAGAGAAAGTGAAACACTGCTCAGCAGACTTCATCTTCAAGACAAATATGAACAAAAGCTTACACCAGCTGATTTTCTTAGAATAAATAGATTTGTAAAACAGCAACATGACACATCAGAGAAAGATCTAGCTCACACTTTTCTTCAGAGGTTGATGATGTTAGACTACAGAGCCAGATATATACCTGTAAAACAAGACAGTCTTGAGGGGAGCAACCCAAAGCAACAGCATACAAAAACAGACGATGACTTTGAAGTTCTTTTTAGTACCAGTGTAGAGTCTGATCAGCCAAAACAATCTCATGTACATCCAATGGATGTTCAAATGGCAGTATTTCACTGCTCAGACAGCTTTCTGAAGCAGAACATGATTACAAAGCTATCCCAGTGTCAGTACGCCTTACCTTTGCTTGTTCCTGACCCAGTCACAATGGACATTGAGTGTCCTCTGTGGACATTCAGACAAATAATGAAAAGCTGGAAGATAACACAAACCAAAGATGATTCAAACATTGTCACCATGAAGAGTATGCCCATTTACAAAGCTGAGACGCCCATGGTGTCATTTTTCCGTCTTGGTTCACTGTCACTGTCTAAATCTCAGCTGATGAACACTTTGATCAACGACCGTCACAGCACCTTCTTCCACAGAAACTGTCCAGGAAGTACCAAATCTCGCCATTTGATGGACGGTGTGGCAGAGATTGCCTGGTACTGCCCTGCTGGGAAACCCAATGATGCCTTCACTGACTGCATTGCCTTCTGTAATCTTCATGGTGATGCTCTGATGATTGAAAAACAGCGTGAAATACTGATGGAAAAATCTTCAGTCAATGTTGTTTTGTTACCAACTCTGGAGAGAGGTGACAGAAGTTGGACAGTTGTCTCAGCCCTTCTCAAGTCTCCAGAACCTCTGATTTGTCTCATTGTTGATAATGATTGTGGTGCAGTTGAGATGAAAGAGGGAAAATACAAAATGGGTCTGAAAGACAGAAGCTGGTCAGATGTTTCTGAAGAACTAAAAGGAATCATTGGAAAAATCTTGTCTGGACCACATACATCCTTCCAGCTAGAAACCATGGCTGAGGTCTCTGGAATCAGAGTGGATGAAGATGACGCAGTCTGCCGAAAAGGAAAAACTGCTGCTATGAAAATAGTGGATTTACTTCGAGGGATGGATGTTTCAAAGATCAAAGATAAATATCTCCCTTGTCAAGGCCAACTGTGGCATGATTGGTGCAAAATAAACAAGGAACAGTATCACCTCAAAGGGAACATTGAGATGGAGAAATGTAAAAAGCAGCAGAAATTGGAGAAAATACGTCAAGGACAATGTTCGGCTTCCTGTAGTGAACTGATGAAGTTGTTCATTGAAAGCCTCTCGTCTCTGCCATCAAAAGAAAAAGAATATTTCCTGAAATGGACTCAGATCTTACTGGATGCACTCTCCACAGATGATCTGTCCTCAATTCTCCAAAAGTATGATGAGAAGTGGTCTGAGGTGTTGACTTTGAAGAAGAAGCATGATAAATCCAAACAGCTAATAAGTAAGCAAACTGAGCTTGAGGATATATCAGAAAAACTGCAGTCAGCTACTTTTGGCTTAGAGCACATCTTTAGAGAAATTGGACAGATCTATGAAGCCCATAAATCTCTGCAGGAACAAACAGAGATGGAAGAGACTGACTGGTCCAAATACCCTGAGCTGGCTGCAGAGCTGATGATATCAGGACACCCAATGGAGCTGATGGATGGTGATGCAGGTCATGTGCCTTTAACATGGATCTCTAGTCTTTTAGATGAAGTCATCAAGAAACTGGGCAACAAGAGATTTTTTGTTCTGTCAGTTTTGGGTGTACAAAGCAGTGGAAAATCCACCATGCTGAATGCCATGTTTGGATTAGAGTTTGCAGTAAGTGCTGGCAGGTGCACCAAGGGTGCCTTCATGCAGCTGGTCAAAGTGTCAGAGGAGAAAAAGAAAGACTTTGAGTTTGACTATGTTCTAGTGGTGGACACTGAAGGACTGCGTGCTCTTGAGCTGGCAGGTAACGCCACTCTTCACCACGACAATGAACTGGCAACATTTGTCGTTGGTCTGGGAAACATGACGTTGATCAACATCTTTGGAGAGAATCCAGCTGAGATGCAAGATGTACTGCAGATTGTTGTTCAGGCTTTCATGAGGATGAAGAAAGTTAAACTTTCTCCAACTTGTGTGTTTGTTCACCAGAATGTTTCAGATATTGGAGCTGCAGAGAAAAACATGGATGGAAAGAGACGACTTCAAGAAAAACTGGACCAGATGGCAAAACTAGCTGCCAAAGAGGAGGTTTGTGATGCTGAATGCTTCAATGACATCATTAAATTTGATGTGCAGAAAGACGTGAAATACTTTGCTCAACTGTGGGAGGGAAGTCCACCAATGGCTCCTCCAAATCCAGGTTATAGTGAGAGCATCCAGGATTTAAAGAACATCATCCTCTCTAAAGCTTCACAGTCTGCTGGTACAACTCTTTCACAGTTCAAAAGCAAAATAAAGGACCTGTGGGATGCTCTACTGAAAGAAAACTTTGTTTTCAGTTTCAAAAACACACTTGAAATTGCAGTGTACAGAAAACTTGAGGTCCAATATGGAAACTGGACCTGGGCCCTGAGGAGCAACATGTTGATCATTGAGAACCAGCTTCATACCAGGATTGAAAATGGAAAACTTGGCAATGTTGACCTCAACTATCTTTTTAAAGAAATGAGCAAAACATACGAAGAAATTGAGAAAGGCATGAAGGTGTACTTTGATGATGACAGAGACAAAGAAATGTTGGTTCAGTGGCGAGGCCGATTTGAAAGCAAAATCAAAGAGTTTCATGATGAACAGGTGAGAGGAGTTAAAAGAAAACTGGATGAGGTCATCCAACAGAAGAATGCTCGTAAAAAGATGGATGACAAGAAGACAGAGTTTGAGAACAAGCTGCTACAAAAGAGCAAAGAGCTTGCTCAGCAGTTAAAAGACAAGGCCAAAGATGAAGAGGAACTCCAAAAGCAGTTCAACAGTGTTTGGAGTGGCTGGGTTACCGAATTCACAGGAGACACAAAACCTATTGAGGACATCAACCTGGAAGAAGAACAAATGTCCATTCTTCAGGAGTTCGGTATTGAGTGGTCTCTTATTGATGATTTAAAGAGCTGTGAAAACTACAAAGACATATCAACGATTGGGGATTATTATGAGTATGTAACCATGAACAAGAACCAAGAGCTCTGCAACAAAAGCCAACAATACCAAGATGATAAGAGGCAAAACAGGAACACAAAAGGGCAAGGAAGATTGACAACTGCATGGGTGTCCTTGAAGAATTTTTTGGGATATGGGTCAACAGGACAAAAAGAACCACTGAAATCAAGAGAAGATTTTCCATATGAAGAACAAGATCTGATCAGATCCCTCATTGATTATGTTGAACAACAGTCTATTGACACAATTAAGAGCAAACCTGTAGCAACAAGAGGCTACAGTCCAACTTACTTGCAAGAAGTGGCCAAAAATGTCAAAGAGAAAGTGACAGAATTTGAATCAGAGAGGAAATACGCTCTGAAGAAGGAGTTTACAGTTGATCTGTTACTGTATGTTTTTGACAAGGCAGGAATTTGGATATCAGAGTCCCACAACAAATTCAAAATGAACAATGATGCTGTAACTTTTGTAGAAAGCAAGAAAATGCAGTATTACAACATTTTTAGAAGTTTCTGTAAAGGAAACTCATCTGCTGTTGTGCTTGGAGAATTGATCTGTGAAAAACTGAAAGTTTCCACTGTTAAAGCTGTCTGTAACAGAACTGCCATAGATCTCGCTGGAGAGATTAGGTGCAGTTTCCCAGCATTCAATGGGAACAGGTTGAACTTGGAGAAACATGTGTTGATATCACTGGCAGAAAAAGAAGACTTTGATGGTTTCATCAACTACATCCGACACCCAAGGAGCCAAGTTAAGAGTTTCATAAAGGAGGAAGTAGAGAGATACATCTACCCAAAACACAAAGCTAAAGCAAAGAAAATACTCAAGAAAAATGTTGAAGACATCAATAAACTTGTGAGTCAAGCTTTGTTTGATACAACAGAGAAAGTCAAAACTCAGGGAGGAAACACAGACATGTGGCTGAAGGAATTTTCCAGTTTGCTAAAAGATGTGCTGACATTTGACACCATTAGTTCTAAAAATTTCAATGAAATAAACAAATTTGACTTTCTTAAAGAAGAGATAGAGAAAGGACTTACATCCATCATTAAAGAGTTGAGCAGCCTCTCATTGGATAAGATGAAGGAATTCAGGCTGAAACCAGATCAAATCCTCATTGATCAGCTGTGTAACTGCTGCTGGGTAAAGTGTCCATTCTGTGCAGCTGTTTGTACAAACACCCTGAAAGATCACAGTCCTGATGATCACAGCGTGCCTTTTCATCGACCCTCTGGGATCAATGGATGGCACTTTAGAAACACGGTGGAGATGTGCATTGATTTTTGTACAACTAATGTTGCAAGTGATCGCAGGTTTTACCCTCGTCATGATTCAGACAAGTCCATTCCCTATAAAGTGTACCGCACTGGTGGCCCAGAATATGCTAACTGGAGAATTACTCCTGATGAGTCTAAGCTGGCGTATTGGAAATGGTTTGTATGTCAATTTCAAAAGCAGCTGGAAAACCACTATAACTATAAATTCCAGGGCAGAGGGGACATTCCCACCGAGTGGAAAAGGTACTCTAAAAAAGAAGCTATTAAAAGTCTAGATGAAATGTGTCAGTGAACCGACACAACACAACTACAACCCTTCTGAAAATTATGACACTGTTTTGTTTGCTACAAGACAGCATTTTCTGATTTTTGCTGATTTTATAATTGACAGGGGAATTTGTCTGTTACAAAGAATATAGAAGGTGATTTGACACTTATACAGACACTTGATTTCTTGCTTGAAGTGAACATAAACAAAAGAACGCAGAAGAGCAATAGTCATTATTCATATCTACAAGGTTGGTTACATCTGTAAATGACAACTATTTCCATGCAAAAGAGGAAATTTAGATTTGTGTTTCTGAGCAATAATGGGTTGTAAGGGAAATAAGATAAAACAAAGCATCCTATTGCATTATTGATTCACAGGATGCACAAAAACTGAAAAAAGTAATCAGCACAATATTTTCAGAAATCATGTACATATTACCTTATTAAATGTTTGCAGTATAAACATCTTGTCAAGGAGTCATAATTAACATGACCACAACCATTTTCGATTTATGTATTTCAACTCTTTTTTTGTTTTATATTTCAGTTGTGTTGTATTGTTGTGTATTATGGGCCTTAATCCTAAAATGGATAAATAGTTTTTTTAGTTTAATCATTAGTTGTTTTTGTTTGTTTGTTTTACAATATGCATGAAATGCAAAGAAATTTGCAAGATGTCTGAGCTGAAACATTTTTATTATGTTGAACTCATCAGAAAGTTATTGCAACCTGATAATTGATGAAACTGTTAAATATTACATCAAAAAACATAAAATTTGAAGTTCTGAGCTTCAATCAATATCAAATGAGGGACTTTTTTATACAATAAGGCATGGAAACCATATTTTTTCTTATACACATTTCTAAATATTACATATGAAAATAATGTCAAACAGATGTTATGTTTTTAACTGCTTCTCTTGTAATTTTCTTTTAATGTGTAATGTGTAATTTTTATGTGCATAATTAGTCACGATAAAAAATAAATACTATACTGATATACCAAGTTTCTTCTTGATTAGTGTTTTTAAATGACAAAGACTCAGTGCCTTTCTTCTCTGCATAATAAATGCAGAAGTAACTATTTATAAAGTGGATACATTTGGGGGTTTTGTAAAACACTGAAAGCTTCCTGCATCAAACAGAATGACTTCCTTTGGTTTCAGCCTGGTCAAAGTCAGATGATTTTTTAGGTTCTTCCCCCTGTGAACCAGTGTTACAGGTGAGTTGTGTTTAGCAAAGCAGAAGGGATGTCAAGAGCCTCTTATACTGCATGTTCATTGTCATTAGATATCTCCACGTATATATGGTCTAAACTGAATAAGATCCTTTTTAAATTTATAGGCCTATGGAAAAAATAAGCCCCATGAACATAAAGCGTCAGTTCTTTCTAACTCCTTAGAAGGAGACTTAACATTTTGACTCTAACAGTATTTAGCATAACCAAATTGTGAATATCAGTTGGATTAAAGATATCTAACAAATTCAAATAGTAGTTGTTTTTACCAACTACTTTTTCAGTAAAATTCATGGTCTTAATTTTTTTTTTGTAAACTATAAACTTTCATCAACAAATCAGAAGTTGATGGATATTAGGCCTGTTGATATGATGATTATTGATGACTATTCAATATTACAGTTATCTGGTTAAGAAAATACAATGGGCCCTGTTTTAACGATCTATAGCCATAGTGCATTTAAGGCGTGTCCAAATCCACGTTAGCTATTTTAATGGTCGGAAAAAATGTCTTGCTGCCAGGCAAATGGTTAGAAAGGGTTACTTTAGTGTTTTGGGCATAACATATGTTAAACCAATTAGGGTGTCATCTCCCATTCCATTCCCATTATAATGACACGTTTGCTAAGCAATGTGTTTCAAGTATAAAACATGAGTTACATTTTTTGCTAATCTGACATGTAATTCATTAAAAGGAAGAATATGGAGTTATAGCCGACCAGTCTGATGTGTGCACAGGTGTGTGTGGTTATACTGCAGTAGCCTGGTGTCATTAGCTGATTTGATAAACAGTGTGCTGCATCTCAGAAGCTGAAGGTTTAACAACATATCAGTTATGCTGCCGTCAGATTTCATGAACTGGAGGAGAAACTTTTCATACAGTATAAACAGCTGTGGATAACAGACAGAATCACCCACATTCATTAACAGATCAATACAGATGTTTTAACCATAGATTTACAGATGCCTTTCTTGTTGATAAAATCAATGGCAGCGGAGTGACTTTCCTCCTATTGGTTAGATGTGACCAGGTGATGTGAACAGCTGACATCTCAATTGATGCCCCAAAAATGACAGCAAGGAAATTTTGACAGAGATCAGTATGAGCTGTGAGAAGGATCAAAATGACTGAAGAATGAGAAATAAAACTATCACTGGAGCATACAAAAAGATTGTCTTCCTGTCTGAACTTTCACTAAGCTTCATAATGATTAACCCCCCATAAAACCAAACCTTTATTACAGTTGCTCCATTAACTGTGATTATTTACTTTTCTTATCTTTTTGTGCCCATATAAATGTCAGAGAAGACAGTATGTAGGACAAGACCATGTAAATGTATCACTTATACTACACCTATAAAAAAAACAACAACAACAGTCAGCTCAGCAGCAGACATACAGTATGTGAATCACATGAATCACAAGTAAAGGAACCAGTGCTTAAAACTGGGATTTATCACATGAATTACTTAAAACTGCATAAGTGGATTTTTATTTTGCCACTTTCAGGCAGCAGAACTTGAGTCACAACATTTATATAATACATTATAAGTGAATCAGCATCACATATTGTACAACACAACAGAAGAACTTGAATGATGAAATATGATCTATCTTTTTTTTTATTGTACAAATTCAGTGTAATTGATCTACTTTGTGTATAGAAAGGTCACTAATTCCCACTCCTGTGAGTTTAGCTTTTACGTAGTAGAGTTTAGCTTACGAGCTTTTTTAAGTAGAGAGAGCAGTATAGTGCAGGTGAAATGTTGACTTGAACTAATTTTTCAGTTAGGAGATCGGTTGATGACAGTGATAAAATGAAGAATATAAAGTCAAAAATAAAATTCTCAGTGGGTTCATCACTACTGGCAAACCACTTTACATTATAGTCAACATTATTCATAAAATCACCTTTGTAAAGAAACATGAACCCTTAAAGAGGCTACAGCTTTGCATATGGCAAGTTCAGTGTTCAAAGAGGCGTGTGCTACTGTGTTTGGTTAATGATAAATTTAGTGCTTTAGGTTTTGTTTTCCTCCGAAGTCACAAGGTTTCAGGGGAAATCATGAGTCTATGCTGCTCTACTTTCTGTTTCTTAAGACTACACATTACATCAAATCTGAGGAAAGCAGGGATAGGCTGTTTATGAGGGACACACCCACAACTGAATGATATATTCTGATTCTGGTAACAGGAAGCATTTCTGACAAAGCAGTCACATCTAGACAGAACAGGCAGAGCTATGAAAACACCAAAACAAAGGTAAGTTTACTTTCTTTATATTATTTATCAGCTGAAAAACATGCAGTGGCTGTGAAATATATATTTGCAAGCAGACACATTTGGCTATAAAAAGGATCAAATGAAAAAAACCTGTTTGGCATTTTTCCACATTTTAAAATTTGCAACTTTTTCCTTGCAGTGAAATGTTCAGGATGTTCACCAATATGAGCCATCTGTTATATATAGTTCTTGTCTTTGTCTAATATTCCAGTCAGCTTGAAAGGCGATTCACACTTGCAGTAATATTTTAGTTTAGTATTTGTCTATGTGACTTTGTCCTGTCACTCTGTAAAGCATGAGGAGCAGATAAGATGGAGGCAGAAGACGATGACGACACAGCAGCTGGAGGACAGACTGAAGTTGCGTCTGTATTTCCATCTGTAACAAATGACAAAGGTAATTTAAAGGTTTGAAAATAAGTCTTAATAAAGCTAGGACAGCTAGCTAACCAAACATTATGTTTTTGACGCTCATCATGTGTGTTCTGTTTTTTTCCTACATTATCCTGCACTGCAGCTGAGGAGTTAGAGGACAGTGCAGCTGAAACAAAGGTAAAGACATTATTGTTATCATCATAGATTCATTTATTTTCTAACAGTATCCTGTTTTTCTTAAATTAATCTGTTGATAGTTTAATCTGTTCCAGACAGAACTGGTTCCTTAACTCTTAAATTCTATTTTCCCCAAATTTTAATTTCAAATAAAAAATGTTGGTACTGTTGCACAAACATCTGTCCAACTTTCCAGAAAGATCATCTGAGCTATTTTATTTTTGTTTTCATCCTGAACTGAAGAAGTTTGATTCCATGACATCTTCACTTTATTTTGACTTTGATACAATCCTACTGGCATCTTGTAATGTCTGTTTTTTTATTTTTTACCTTGCTGTCATTCATTTTATATTGTATGTGTTGCTCTCTTAATTGTGACACCACTACTTTTATTAATCTTCAGCTTGTTATCTTATATTATCTTTATTTATCTCATTGTGTCTAACCTGAGAAATTGATTGTAAAATAAAACCATCTGTTTTTGCAGTGTGGTCCAGTGAATGAACTCAGTGAAGCTGAACACTCAGAGAGAAAAGATGAAAGAACAACGATAGAAGAGTCTGAAATCACATCTGAAGAAGCATCTGCATCAGATGAGAAAGGTACATATTTAAGAGAACAGCAATACAGACTGTAATTTATAAGCAACTGAATGTTTAATGTTGAATGTTTGATAGAATGTGATAGATAGGTTAGGCAGCAATCACTTCAGGGTATCAGGACACTATTTAAATATTCAGGTATCACAGTTTATCTACTTATGTTTGTGTGGTTCTGTAACAATAAAGCACAACAATACAGACTGATTTGTAATTAAGAATGGACACAATGCTAAGAATACCATCACATTTCTTACATTGTCAGTATCACAGGCTATCCCTTAATCAGTCATTGTAAGAAATATGTTCCTACCTTAAAAAAGTTATCAGACAGAATCTTTGTATTCAGTGGGCCTACATGCCTCTAGATAACATCTACAATGTGTTTCAAGTTGTACGACTCCTTCAGGTCCTTGTCATTGAATAGGCCTACTGTACAGTTAATCCTACTCATTTATTTATTTATTAAGTGAAATTAAATAAAAACCAACAGCTCAACTGAGCTGTATTGTATTCTGTGCCAGTTAAAGTCAAATGACGTCCTTATTGATCTGTCAGATTTTTTATAGTCGCACCATTGAGAAATTAGGTCGCAAAATCTGAGGTCGCACTGGTTCGACCAGCTGTTTAAAAACAAACAAACTCTGTGACTCCGAAAGTCTGCCTGTGGTTCAACCTTCAACAACAGACACACATTAGGCCCATATCGTGGTCTAAACCAATCAGAGATAGTGAAGGGCGAGAGCATGCGACCTAATTTCTCAATGGTGCAACTAAAATAAATCTGAGGTCGCACTGGTGCGACCAGTTGTTAATAAAAAATAAAAAAAAATCTCTGTGACTCCGAAAGTCTGCCTGTGGTTCAACCTTCAACAACAGACACACATTAGGCCCATATCGTGGTCTAAACCAATCAGAGATAGTGAAGGGCGAGAGCATGCGACCTAATTTCTCAATCGTGCGACTAAAAAATATCTGAGGTCGCACTGGTGCGACCAGCTGTTAAAAAAAAAGTCTGCCTGTGGTTCAACCTTCAACAACAGACACACATTAGGCCCATATCGTGGTCTAAACCAATCAGAGATAGTGAAGGGCGAGACCCCCCCTCTGATTGGCCGTGGTCCAGATATTCCTGTGTGTAATGCGTGTGCTGCAGTCAGACAGAGAGAGTGTATATAGAGTCAGGGTTTCCCACAACACTTTACAGCGTAGGCGGCCGCCTAAGCAACACATGCATGCCACGTCTTCAAAAAAAAAAAAAAACGCGCACATTTTAATTGATTCCCGCAAATCCAACACTTATATTTCCCGCACATATTTACAGCGATGTATATTAATGTTCAACCAACGTCTGCAGCGGTGTTTATTGCAGGACGACTGGTCGGAACCGCTGTGTCCGACTGTCTGACTTAGAGTGAGGCAGATTCAACAAACACGTGATGCTACTGAATATCACTACATAACTGTATAATACTATATAACTTGTAATTACTATAAAATATAGTTCATAGAATAAGTTAACTATATAAAATAGACTCAATGGCTTAACCTGTGCAATCTCATTTAATCCAATACAGCAGCATTCTACATTTATGAAGCTTATACATTGTTTGACAAGAAGGTGAAAATTCTGCTTTATGTTCATTATTGAGTGATTGTGGTGTACTAGGATGCATTATATTGTAAGGTGTTCCTAATATTTTGTCCACTCCATTAACATACATGAGTAGGGCAAAATATAAGAACACCATTCAATGTAATGCACCCAAGTACACCACCACCACTTAGTACAACCTCAGTAATAAACAAAGTAGAATTATCACTTTTTTGACAAAGTCAACAAAAACTGAAAATGTATTAACTTCAAAAAAAGCAGAATTTATAGCAGAGCTGTTGTATTTGATTGAATTATATTGCACATGTGTTCCTAATGAAGTTGCAGGTGACTGTAGTTCAGAGAATAAAACTACTAAAGTGTATACTAATTAACTAATTACTATATAATATGGTTCAGAGAATAACTTAAATTGAAGGAAAGTGACAAAATACAATCTGCGGTATGAATAGGACGTTTAAGGAAAGACTTCCCCCCTATTTTAAAAAATGAATTTCAGGCCTAAATTCTATAAATACTACAATAACCTGTCAACTGTTCGCTCGTAGTAGGCTATCTGAAATTATTATGATAGGCGTTATTTTTTATTGTCAAGGCTAGTTGCGTTTACTGTTTACACGTGGCTGTCTTATAGCCTACTTTTGACAAGACCCCCCCCCCCCCCCCCCCCCCCCCCGGTCAGACGGCAACACCTTGTGGAATTGTTCAAATAAAGAACTTAATGTTGACCAGATTATTAGTTAATCATTTACAAGTCAATATTGCCTATATGGACAGCTATTTAAAAAACGTGAACCTGCAAAACTGCGGTGTTGAATGCGATATGGTCGAAAATTTGGGTGCACCTAACTTTTGTGCTGGTGCATCTAAGAAAAAAAGTTAGGCGCACCAGTGCATCCACTGACAAAAGTTAGTTTAGAGCCCTGCTCAGTGAGCTCTGTTAAACCTCCAACACACACCTGTTGTCTGAACGAGCACTTTGACACTGTTGACAGTTACAGTAAATATGTCACACAAGTAGATAATTGACTACTCTGAAATACTATAAGTGTGGATTTTGGGTTGGACCCTTTTTCAATGTATATGCTCAGGTGAAGGTGAAGGTGAATGCAGTGTATACTGTCCTCCTTAGGTGTAACAACCCAATTCGACAGTTAGCCAAACTCCTTATTCACTGAAGAGTCAGGATGCTCGTTTTAACTCATTTATTTTCTTTATGCATTGCAGATGTGAACATGACTAGAACACAAAAAAATATATAATGTATTTCAACAATAAACACACAACATAGGCAGAAATACGCGTAATATTCTTCACTGCTACTCAGAGAAATGTCATCATGATCAACAGAAAATAACTTTAGCATTACATTAAACCAGGCGGGGAGTTCTGGTCCTCTGAAATGATGCCAACGCAGAAGTAACTTAAAACTGCATTCTATCAAAAGGCCACCAGGGGGCGACCGTTTTGGTGTCAAAAGGACTTCCGTCTCTATACAAGTCAATGGAGATTTCACCAACTTCTCACTTGATTTATAACCTCAGTAAACGTTTTCAAAATGTGTTTATGGTCTCAATCGCTAGTTTAAAGCCTTCTTCAATGCAGTAAGATGTTCATTTGGGAAATTTTGGCCTCCCTGATTTTATATTTGACGATAAAGCAGGGTATGGGCGTGGCTACGTTGTGATTGACAGGTTGATTGGTTCACAGGTTCAGGAGGGCGCCTCATGCTCCTCCTGATGCCCATATAAGTAGAATCCGTGTTGTTTTTTTTACCCAGCATGCACCTGAAATTTTCAAGATGGCGCTACTCAGATCCGATACTATTCGCTTCCAAGCAGCAGTCCACAAACCAATGGGTGACGTCACGGATGTTACGTCCATTTTATATACAGTCTATGCATTAAACACTAGCATGAAGCAAAAAGCAATAACCTTTAAACTAAAGCAACGTCAGTTGTCCAAATTATCCTTCTTATCTACAAAAAATCTTCATAAAACATGTATAAACTTACAAGGACAATGCTTCCTAGGGCGCAAGAGTGTCTTTCCACTGCTGTCATCCTTAGCATGTGTGTGAGTCAACAATATAGTGGCGCAGTTACACTCCCAACCAGCAGAGGGCGATAAAGACGTAACAAAAGCCCATGTTAACAAATATAACTGCCTAAAGGGCAGAATACAGTGATATTGTGGAACACAGATTTTTTTCTGTCTCAGTAACTTGATCTGAAGTTTTAGATCTGAATTGAGCTCACTGAATTTGAATATTGTTCATTGAATGTGTGGAATATTATATACTAATATAATATCATAATAATAATAATATCGAAAAAATAACATACTGGAAATTAAATTTCTGAAACTGACTTTTGAACTTTATGAACATCATGAATTTGATTGTATAGTAAAAGGTTTGTCAGATTATATTTCAATCAAGTTTCAAACACTGTGAATATTTATTAAAACTCAATGAATTATTCTCTTATTTGGAGGATATGACCATTCAGCAGGAGAGGTTGATGAAGTTAAAGAAGTCCACAATGAAAGCAGCAGTGACAGTGATCAGACTGCAGAAGAGAGCAACACACTGGAGTGCACAAGTCAGAGTGATGAAAGTGAAAGTAAGAAATACTTTCATTCATTCCCTTTTTTTGTATTTCAGAGAAATGTGAAAAGTGATTGCAACATATTGATCTTATTTATTTTGTTTCAGTGACGCCCGAGCTCACACTTGTGTTAGTTGGTGAAACAAATTCCATTGAGATTGGATCAAAAAACATCTTATTTGACCATGACGAGCAAACAAATGTTGAACAGTTTTCATCCAAACTGTATGATTTGTGTGGTCGGCACATATCTGTCATTAACATGCTTGGTCTTCAAAGCATTGACAAATTCTCATTAAACAGAGGAATCCATGCCTTTCTCTTACTGTTACCAAATGGTCTGCATAGCAGCCAGTACAGTTCAGGAGTGCAGTGGTTAGAAAAAGCTTTTGGGAAAGAATCACTTGCTTATTTAATGACAGTTGTGACTCATAAGTCAGATGAAACATGTGAAAGTGCAGTGACAGACCTGAAAGCCAACAGCAGTTTCACTGAAAAAAGATACCACACATGTCAAAACAGCATGATGGATGGAAATGAGATAATAGCTCTGTTGGAAAAAATAGATGTGATGGTCTCTGAAAATGATCCACACTGCTACAGTGGACTGATGTGTGATGACACTAAAGAGCAGAAAGACCAGCTGGATCACAAATACCAGGAAGAAGAAAGCATTGATTCCTCTGAGTCTCAGCAAAATCCAACAGGTGAGATTTAAAGGAAAACTGCTTGATTACTTGGGTTTCATTTTTGTAAGTTTGAAAACACTGAACTCACAACTAAATTATTTCTGAGATTGTTATTGTACAAACAGACAACTACAAATACTGTAGATTAAATTTGTTACAGTCATTGTTTTGTATTCAATTATATCAATTATAGTGATTGTTTTCAAGATGTGTTACTGTAAACTTGTCAACAGGTTTTGATAAAGCAGGTTAAAATTGTACGTTTTATGTAACATTTATACTCATATGTGTTCACAAGGTAAACACATAAATCTGCCTTTCACTGGATAAAGGGATCTAGATACTCTGTACAGATTAATTGGATAGATAGATAAAGTTTGGCCATTGTCAAATTATAGGTATTATAACATCCTGTAGCACTAAAAAAAAGCAAAAAATCAACAAAAAATGTTCAATGTGCAATCTGCTTTTTACACATTTCCCCCAGCAGATGAGTTGGATAAGAATGAATCTGAAATCAAGATAAAGGTGAGCTTTTACACTTTAATTTACAACCAAATTAGACACTATAGAAAGTAACTTCAGCACAGTTAATTTAAGTAATTAACAATAATACCATTTATAAAAAGATATTTTAATTTGAGTTTTAACATAGAGAAATTGTACATTTAAACACTCGCTACACATTCACTCTCCAAAGGCAAAAAGAAAAAAAAGAAGCTGAAAATAGCAAAGTTATTCAAAAGATAGACATTCCAAAAAGTTACAAACAAGTTAAGTTTATTTGTCCTTTTATGTAAGTAAAACACTCCAATGCAAGACAGGCTTCAAGTTTCTTTGTCCATTTTTCTGTAGAGGGTATGTCCGTGTTCTAGAGCAGTGAAATCTTTCTGGCCCACAGAAGTCCAAAGTAAATAAGCCATGATTACTGTAAAGTGACAAGTCTTTGGGGCAATTCCAACCACACAGAGTTTGCCTTGCAGAGAAAATGCTTCACCAGTTAAAGAGTTTATACATGATTCAATAAACCTTATTCCACAATTCCTGTAGCTGACATTCCCATATGAATCTAATACGTTCATCCTGGCATTTAACAGAACTATTTAATCAAAAAATACAATAAATAATAATTAACATACAGCAGATCACCCATATACAGTAAGCATTTAAGACCTTCTACTTTACTGTGTCTACCCTGGAGTTTTAAGCTGGTTTAAGACAAGGTTAAGGTCATAATTTGACAGACATGACAGCTCAATGTTATTGTTGGATATGAATGATTGCTCTGTTCTCATATATTGTCCAGAAACATGTTTAGTCTTAAATCTGTTACATCAGAAGCTTCTCTGCTGTGGTAACCTGGTAAAAAAAAAGAATAAATAAAATTGCCTGTTTTCTCAGTGTGATCCACTAAATGAACCAGATGATATTGAACACTCAGAGAAGAAGGATGACAGCACAACATCAGGTGGATACCTTCACATCAAGTCTCTAACAGCATCTGCAGATGATAAAGGTAAACATGGGTTTTTTGAGTACCAAACTTTAAATGATGTCTTGACTCTGAAAGATGAAAACAATACCAGTAATTTTGTCAACAATTAAGCAAGTTGAGTACAACTATTCAGGGATAATTCACTTTACTGGGCGCTGTACTTTTTTAAGGCAGTACTAACATTTGTCTGAACAAACCCAGCCCTGGAGTAAAATAATTTACTGGTAGAGCTCCTTTAGACTTTCCCAATTTTATTGTTTCACATTCTGATAGTACAACAAATAATTTTAGGATGTTTGTGATACTCAGGAAAATATATCCATCCATCCATCCATCCATTCATGGATGGATGGATGGATGGATGGATGGATGGAGGAAAATATATATATATTGTTTAAAAATTGTTCCTTTTGTATAGATTTAAATGAGGAAAAATATTTCTGGGCCAGTGGGCATCATGTGATCCTACAATACTGAGTGTGGCTTCCAAGCCAAATTAAAGATATAGCATATATCATATACAAAGAGGGTTGTACGAATGTCATCAGGAAAAAAAAATCAGTTTAAAAGAAGATCATAAGGAGTGATAAGGGACTTTGCAAGATTGTGATCTGCTCTCAGTTTGAAATGTCACACTGAGTGACAATTTAAAGGGAGGAACCAAGCAGAATAACACGATATGCACACTTTTTTAAAGAGGATCTATTGGACTCCACTAGAGTAGCTTTGCATGATTCACAGCTCAAATCAGTTTATCTTGTACTTGCCCTTATGTAGCCCCTCAGCATACATCATGTCTCTTTACAACTGTTTACATTCCATTTGAGCTCCTTCCTCTTTAAGGCCCCATTCTTGACGTGCCCACTCTGTTCTGATTGTCCAGCTTTAGGTAACAGCATCGTGTAAAGTAACTACAGATGCAAACAAAACATTTCCTATTTGTGCCAAATTAAGAGCTTTTAAACTGCTAAACAATGAGAGGCTTTTATTATGATGAATTTACAGGAAAGACAATGTGTTCCTCACTGAATTAGCAGCGCTAAAAACTGGTGGGAAAAAAACATTGGAAACTTCTTCTTTGTTCAGAGTGGTCTCAAGCCGGTGCTTTTAACTCACAGTGATTACTTCTACATACATTGTAATTTGACACATTGGCCACTTTTAACATCAACAGCCAACACTTTGAAAATGAGGAAAAGCATAATAAGTCCTAAGGCTGGGTATTGTTTAAAAAATTGTGATACCAGTACCAATCCAAGTACCCTTAAAGTGATACTGATACCAACAGAGTACTTCATCCGATACCCATCATGTGAATAGAAGCATTAAATTAAATAAATGCCACCACAGAAAGGTTGTAGCTGCAGTTGCAGTGGGCCAATCATGTGGCATTAAATCGAAAAAATGCTTGCGTTGATTGGCTGTGAGCAAGTCCCTACAAATAGTCATATTTTCTAGTTCTGGGTGCAAAAAGGATTGATTGCAGGTATGGTTTGATGGGTGACTACATGTTATCGATTTATTTCGGTCAATACCATAAAGGTATGGAGTACCGATACCCAGCCCTAATAAGTCCCCTTTAACTGGAACTTTCCATAGCTCTCAGTCTTATTTGTCCCTGTCAAGAAAAAGGAAAATTAATCAAATTAATAATTGAGGAGGAACTTCCGGCTGACGTTCGACATGTGAGGCTGCGAGGTCCTGAGCTCTGCATGCAACTTTTAATTTAATCATTTTTTTAGCGTGCAGAATACAAATAAATATAGAAATTCATCTTCCTAAACTCTTATAACGTTAGTCGAGTCACTTACACGAAGATATAACGCTTCTGCAGGTCATTTTGTTCAGTTTAAAAACAATGGCTAATCGCACGCACAAGTCCTCGACTAGCAAGAAGGGTGCTAGCCCTCCCACTGAAGATGATGCAGCACCACTAAATTCTTCGGAATCTGTCGAGAAAATTATGTCGGCGATTGAATTGCTGGGAACAAAAATGGATACTCAGACGGCTGCCCTTAGTCAAGAAATAGCTTCCATTCGCCAAGAGTTACATACCACCGTCAGCTCTCTACAGTCTGCTAACTCTCAGAACACCAAACGCATTGATGACCTGGAGCAGTCTGCAACAGAGTGGAGCTCAACTGTCATGACCCTCGAAACTACAGTGAAAAGATTGCAGTCAGAAGTGTGTGGCTTGACAGAGAAGTGTTTGGACTTGGAAAGCCGTAGCCGTCGTCAGAATATACGCCTAATTGGAATAGAGGAGATATTGGACCTGGAAGACACACCACGCCTTGACCGTGGCCATCGTTCGCTGGCACCAAAACCTCGAGACGGTGAGAGGCCAAGGCCGTTCATAATTCGAGTACACCATGGGGACGTGAAGGATCGCATCCTCCGCATTTCAAGTCAAAAGAAGCAGCTGTTCTACAAGGAGAAGCGTGTGCACATCTTTCCCGATTTTGCACCAGAAGTAGCCAAGAAGCGAGCTGCGTTTGCCGAGGCGAAGCAGCTCCTTAAAGGTAACAAGGATGTCAAGTTTGGTCTTCGTTTTCCAGCCATATTTCGTGTCACGTTCAAAGGTGAGGAGAAATCTTTCACTAATCCCGAACTGGCAGTATCCTATATAAAGGATAACATCCTCCCATCATCATGATCAGGTACATTGTGGACATAACACATAATAGTGAGTCAACTCGACTTTGAGTTATTCGGGTTCATTTTTATTTTATTTTTTTCCTAAAAATGTTTTTATTTGTTTTGAGCGTAAAAGGAAGATAAAAATGCAAGGCTGCACTTTGTAGTCTAAACATTGGACTTGGGGGTAACTGTAGCCTATTGCACAGCTTAGCTGTTATTACACTACCTGAGTTTTTTTTTTTTTTTTTTACCCATTTGATTATGCTGTGTGCATGGTATTTTGCACTGCTATATTTTTATTTGATTGCTTGCTGAGCTTTGGGTCTGTTTAGGTTAAGACCCAAGCTAGTGATGTTGAGCATGTTTCTCTTGGGGCTTATGCACTTTGTTTGGGATAGTGCTGGGGGGTGGGGGGTAAGTGTCTTTTTTGTTTTTTCTCTGTTATTTTTCTTTTCACTTTGTCCACTTGTGGTTGCACTTAACTTTGATTATTACTGTTCCCTGAGTCATAGATGTCATCTGTTACAACATAGATTGCCATACTTCAATATCTACATTTCCAAATATGGCTAATTCAAATACACCCTATAGGGGGAGTGGGCAGCCAATAAAGTTTACCAATTGGAACGTGAAAGGACTTAACCATCCTATTAAACGCACCAAAGTCCTTGCTCACCTTAAACTCTTGAAAACTGACATAGCTTTCCTCACTGAGACTCATTTATGTGGGTCTGGCTATATTGGCCTGAAAAGAGGCTGGGTGGGACAGGTATACCATTCCACATTTCAGGGTAAGGCCAGAGGCGCTGGGATTCTGATTAATAAATCAGTACCATTCGTATTGTCTGAAACCAAATCAGACCCTAATGGCCGTTTTGTTATTGTGGTTGGTAAACTCCATAGTCTGCCTGTGACATTAGCTTGTGTTTATGCCCCAAATTGGGATGATTCTAAATTTATGAGTAACTTCCTGTCAAGTATACCGTACTTAGACACTCATCAACTCATATTAGCTGGTGATTGTAACTGTGTAATCAATCCCTTATTGGATAGATCTTCCACTCGCATAGTCACTAGATCAAAAACGGCAGAATGCATAGAGGACTTTTTACAATGTTTTGCAATGTCTGACCCATGGAGATACCTTTACCCTACAAAGAAGGAATTTTCTTTTTTCTCACCTGTGCACCACACCTATTCACGCATAGATTATTTCTTCATACATAAAACCCTACTGCCCCTGGTAAATGCCTGTGATTATAATAGTATAGTGATATCTGATCATGCCCCTGTTACATTAGTTTTGACTCTCCCCATCCATAGACCTAACAGATTCAGATGGAGGCTCAACCCACTCCTTTTGTCTGACGAGTCATTTATTGCCTTTGTTGATACTTACATAGACATATTCTTAGAAACCAACTCAAATGATGAGACCTCCCCTTCATTGCTCTGGGAGACCCTTAAGGCCTACCTGAGGGGGATGATCATCTCCTTCAATGGCAGTATCCACAAAGCACGAATAGCCAGACAAACAGAACTTTCTGAACTCATCTCTGAGGTGGACAAAGCGTATGCTTCCGCCCCAACCCCAGAGCTTTATAAACAAAGAATGTTGCACCAGGCTGAATTTGACATGCTTTCAACTGGACAGGCAGAACGGGCTATGTTAAAATCTAGACATATGTCATATGAATATGGAGAGAAACCCAGCAGAGGCCTTGCTTATAGTCTGCGACATACTTCCACTAGTCATGTCATTGATCAAATTGACTCTGAGTCAGGATTATTATCGGACCCAACAGACATCAATCAACAGTTTTGTAACTTTTACTCTAATTTGTATACATCTGAACCTCCCACTGATCTGAGTCTAATGGATACTTTTTTCAGAGACCTGGCTATCCCTACTGTGGATGAAAAGCTAAGGGAATCTTTGGATAGCCCTGTTTCTTTAGAAGAGATAACCAAAGCCATTGCATGTATGCAGAGTGGGAAATGTCCAGGCCCTGATGGCTTTCCTACAGAATTTTATAAGAAGTGCTCAGCAAAGTTAGCCCCCTTACTCAAAGCTGTGTTTGATGATAGTCTAGATTCTCAATGTCTTCCACCAACTCTACGCCAGGCATCTATATCCCTTCTTCTTAAGAAAGACAAGAACCCCCACGATTGTTCCTCTTACCGCCCAATAAGCCTTCTCAATGTAGATGTGAAGATACTGGCTAAAGTGCTGGCTCTCCGTCTTGAATCGGTTTTGCCCACCATTGTGTCATCTGACCAAAGTGGATTTATAAAAAACAGACATTTATTTTTTAATGTCAGGCGTGTATTCAATATCCTTTACACGTCATCCACCTCTCAGCACCAAGAAGCACTTCTAGCTTTGGACGCCGAGAAAGCTTTTGACCGCGTTGAGTGGAATTATTTGTTTTATGTTCTTAAGCGGTTTGGGTTTGGAGAAACTTTTATTTCTTGGGTCAGATTGTTGTACACTTCACCTCTGGCTTCTGTCAGAACTAATGACACCTATTCCCCATACTTTCCTCTTCAGCGCGGGACTAGACAGGGTTGTCCGCTCTCTCCTCTACTTTTTGCTCTGGTAATGGAGCCTCTTGCAACCTTCATCAGCAGTGTACAGAAATCAAAGGGATTTTCAGAGCAAATCAGGAACACAAAATTTCACTGTATGCTGACGATGTCCTTCTTTATATATCTGACCCACTTGTATCTATTCCACATATTATCAATATCCTTAAAGACTTTGGCAGTTTTTCAGGGTACAAGCTCAACCTTGGAAAAAGTGAGCTCTTACCAATTACTACAGTTGCCACTCAGACTTCACTTCATTCATTACCTTTCAAAGTGACTAATAATAGATTTAATTATCTTGGTGTGTGTGTAACAAAGTCACACTCTCAGCTTCTGAAGGCCAATTTTACCCCACTCATAGAGCGTACCAAACAGGATCTCACCCGCTGGTCCACAATGCCCTTGTCTTTGGCTGGGCGAATCAGTATAATTAAAATGAATATCCTTCCCAAATTCTTGTTTTTGTTTCAGTGCATCCCATATTTCCTTACAAAAACTTTCTTTACAAAGCTTGATAGTCTTATTTCATCTTTTATTTGGAATAACAAAACACCTAGGATCAGGAAATTGTTTTTACAAAGACCTAAAATACAGGGCGGGATGGCTCTACCAAATTTTCAAATATATTACTGGGCTGCTAATATCAAAAGCTTATTGTGCTGGCGGTGGGATATATCAACCCTGGATCTGCCTGGTTGGTTACAAATTGAGTCTAGTTCTTGCAGTCCAATCTCACTTTCAGCTCTTTTGTGTTCATCTCTTCCCCTACCTTCGCCCCGGTCTTGTCAGAACCCAGTAGTTCTTCACTCCTTAAAAATCTGGTCTCGGTTCCGAAAACGTTATGGGCTAGTTTCTATGTCAGTTTATTCTCCTATTACAGCCAACCACCTATTCCCAGCCTCTTTAGATAATACCTTTACAAGGTGGGTTAAAAATGGAGTCTTAAATATCAAGATGCTATATAAGGATGGTGTTTTCATGTCATTTGATCAGGTTAGACAGGAGTTTTCCTTACCGACTAGTAACTTTTTCAGATACCTACAAGTCAGACATTTTATACAGAATCACATCACTCCATTTCCCTCACTCCCACCAAATTCTTCACTTGATTCTGTCCTTGAAATCCCACCTGAGGCGAAGGGAACAGTGTCAAGGTTATATGCAGCGATATTTGAAATGGAAGGTTGCTCATTATCTATAATAAAAGAAAACTGGGAAAAGGATATGGATGCCGACATAACTGAAAGTCAATGGTCTGACATCATTCAAAGAATTCACTCTTCCTCCATTTGTGCAAGGCATAGTCTTATTCAGTTTAAGATTGTACATAGGCTTCATATGTCCAAGGTTAAACTATCTAAAATATTTCCAGGGGTTGACCCTAATTGTAACAGATGTAAGCAGGCACCTGCCACTTTGTACCATACATTTTGGTCATGTTCTAGTTTAACAGCTTTTTGGTCCTCAATATTTGAAGTATACTCTGCAATTTCAGGTTTAACTGTTGACCCCTGTCCTTTCATTGGACTTTTTGGCATTCCATCAGAGGACTTACTGTTGCAAAAGTCACAACTAAACTGTATAGCCTATTCCTCCCTTTTAGCTCGGCGACTCATTCTTTTAAATTGGAAGAATGACAAGCCCCCTTCTTTTGGCAGATGGATCTGTGATGTCATGTTTTTTCTTAAAGTAGAAAAAATCAGATACACACTGAATGGATCAATGAGGAAGTTTGATGTTGTATGGCAACCTTTTATCTCACATGTGGAACAACTTACAATGCACCTTGGCTCTGAATAGCGGTTGTACAAGATGACTACTACTATGTGGACTTTTTCTGTGTAATGTATGATTTTATTTTTATTTTTATTATTATTATTATTTTTGTTGTTGTTTGTTTGTTTGTGGAGTTTTTTGTCTTAAGTGTTAACTGTATTTGTGTATTTGTCTGAAATTACAATAAAAAAACATTGACTAAAAAAAAAAATTAATAATTGAGAATTAATTATAAAAACCATAGTACATTGATTCAGTAGTGCAATCCTCCATTCCTCTGGTAATGCTTTTCATTGTTTTACTGTAGGTACCTTACATACAGATGTGGATGGAAACAAGGATGAGGTAAGTAATTCAAAATAAAAGCCTATTTACATCATAACTTAGTCTTTAATCTTATCATACCGTATATAATTGTTTACTTATTATTTACAGATGTCAGAGAAGACTTTTGAAGAGATCAACATGAAGGAGCAATATCAAAGAGAAAGTGAAACACTGCTCAGCAGACTTCATCTTCAAGACAAATATGAACAAAAGCTTACACCAGCTGATTTTCTTAGAATAAATCGATCTGTAAAACAGCAACATGATACATCCGAGAAAGATTTAGCTCACACTTTTCTTCAGAGGTTGATGATGTTAGACTACAGAGCCAGATATATTCCTGTAAAACAAGACAGTCCTGAGGGGAGACACTCAGAGCCACAGAATACAATAACAGAAGAAGATGACTTTGATGTTATTTTTAGTACCAGTGTAGAGTCTGATCAGCCAAAACGGTCTCATGTTCATCCAATGGATGTTCAAATGGCAGTATTTCACTGCTCAGACAGCTCTCTGAAGCAGAACATGATTACAAAGCTCTCCCAGTGTCAGTACGCCTTACCTTTGCTTGTTCCTGACCCAGTCACAATGGACATTGAGTGTCCTCTGTGGACATTCAGACAAATAAGAAAAAGCTGGAAGATAACACAAACCAAAGAGGATTCAAACATTGTCACCATGAAGAGTATGCCCATTTACAAAGCTGAGACGCCCATGGTGTCATTTTTCCGTCTTGGTTCACTGTCACTGTCTAAATCTCAGCTGATGAACACTTTGATCAACGACCGTCACAGCACCTTCTTCCACAGAAACTGTCCAGGAAGCACCAAATCTCGCCATTTGATGGACGGTGTGGCAGAGATTACCTGGTACTGCCCTGCTGGAAAACCCAATGATGCCTTCACTGACTGCATTGCCTTCTGTAATCTTCATGGTGACGCTCTGACGATTGAAAAACAGCGTGAAATACTGATGGAAAAATCTTCAGTCAATGTTGTTCTGTTACCAACTCTAGAGAGAGGTGACAAAAGTTGGACAGTTGTCTCAGCCCTTCTTAACTCTCCGAAACCTTTCATTTGCCTTATTATTGATAATGATCGTGGTGCAGTTGAGATGAAAGAGGGAAAATACAAAATGGGTCTGAAAGACAAAAGCCAGTCAGATGTTTGTGAAGAACTGAAAGGAATCATTGGAAAAATCTTGTCTGGACCACATACATCCTTCCAGCTAGAAACCATGGCTGAGGTTTCTGGAATCAGAGTGGATGAAGATGACACAGTCTGCCGAAACGGAAAAAATGCTGCTATGAAAATAGTGGATTTACTTAAAGGAATGGATGTTTCAAAGATCAAAGATAAATATCTCCCTTGTCAAGGCCAACTGTGGCATGACTGGTGCAAAATAAACAAGGAACAGTATCACCTCAAAGGGAACATTGAGAAGGAGAAATGTAAAAAACAACAGAAATTGGAGAAAATACGTCAAGAACAATGTTCTGCTTCCTGTAGTGAACTAATGAAGTTGTTCATTGAAAGCCTCTCATCTCTGCCATCAAAACAAAAAGAATATTGTCTGAAATGGATTCAGATCTTACTGGATGCACTCTCCACAGATGATCTGTCCTCAATTCTCCAAAACTATGATGAGAAGTGGTCTGAAGTCTTGACTTTGAAGAAGAAGCATGATAAATCTGATCAGCTAATAAGTAAGCAAACTGAGCTTGAGGAAATATCAGAAAAACTGCAGTCAGCTACTTTTGGCTTAGAGCACATCTTTAGAGAAATTGGACAGATCTATGAAGCCCATAAATCTCTGCAGGAACAAACAGAGATGGAAGAGACTGACTGGTCTAAATACCCTGAGCTGGCTGCAGAGCTGATGATATCAGGACACCCAATGGAGCTGATGGATGGTGATGCAGGTCATGTGCCTTTAACGTGGATCTCTAGTCTTTTAGATGAAGTCATCAAGAAACTGGGCAACAAGAGAGTTTTTGTTCTGTCAGTTTTGGGCGTACAAAGCAGTGGAAAATCCACCATGCTGAATGCCATGTTTGGATTACAGTTTGCAGTAAGTGCTGGCAGGTGCACCAAGGGTGCCTTCATGCAGCTGGTCAAAGTGTCAGAGGAGAAAAAGAAAGACTTTGAGTTTGACTATGTTCTAGTGGTGGACACTGAAGGACTGCGTGCTCTTGAGCTGGCAGGTAACGCCACTCTTCACCACGACAATGAACTGGCAACATTTGTCGTTGGTCTGGGAAACATGACATTGATCAACATCTTTGGAGAGAATCCAGCTGACATGCAAGATGTACTGCAGATTGTTGTTCAGGCTTTCATGAGGATGAAGAAAGTTAAACTTTCTCCAAGTTGTGTGTTTGTTCACCAGAATGTTTCAGATATTGGAGCTGCAGAGAAAAACATGGATGGAAAGAGACGACTGCAAGAAAAACTGGACAAGATGGCCAAACTGGCTGCCAAAGAGGAGGTTTATGATGCTTAATGCTTCAATGATGTCATTTCATTTGATGTGCAGAAAGATGTAAAATACTTTGCCCAACTGTGGGAGGGAAGTCCACCCATGGCTCCTCCAAATCCAGGTTATAGTGAGAGTGTCCAGGATTTAAAGAACATCATCCTCTCTAAAGCTTCACAGTCTACTGGGACGACTCTCTCACAGTTCAAAAGCAAAATAAAGGACCTGTGGAATGCTCTACTGAATGAAAACTTTGTTTTCAGTTTCAAAAACACACTTGAAATTGCAGTGTACAGAAAACTTGAGGTCCAATATGGGAACTGGACCTGGGCCCTGAGGAGCCACATGTTGACCATTGAGAACCAGCTTCATACCAAAATTGAAAATAGAAAACTTGACAATGTTAAGCTTAATTATCTTTTTAAAGAAATGAGCAAAACATATGGAGAATTACAAAAAGATATGACGGAGTACTTCGATGATGAAAAACACAAAGAAATGTTGGTTCAGTGGCGAGGCCGATTTGAAAGCAAAATCAAAGAGTTTCATGATGAACAGGTGAGAGGAGTTAAAATAAAACTGGATGAGGTCATCCAGCAGAAGAATGCTCGTAAAAAGATGGATGACAAGAAGACAGAGTTTGAAAACAAGCTGCTACAAAAGAGCAAAGAGCTCGCTCATCAGTTAAAAGACAAGGCCAAAGATGAAGAGGAACTCCAAAAGCAGTTCAACAGTGTTTGGAGTGTCTGGGTTACTGAATTAACTGGAGACACAAAACCTATTGAGGATATCAAGTTGGAAGAGGAACAAATGTCCATCCTTCAGGAGCTTGGTATTGATTGGTCTCTTATTGATGATTCAAAGAGCTGTGAAAACTACAAAGACATATCAAAGATTGGGGATTATTATGAGTATGTAACCCTGAACAAGCACCAAGAGCTCTGCAACAAAAGCCAACAACCCCAAGACAATAAGAGGCAAAACAGGAACACAAAAGGTCAAGGAAGCCTGACAACTGCATGGGTGTCTTTTAAGAACTTTTGGGTATTTGGGTCAACACAACAAAAAGAAACACTGAAATCAAGAGAAAATTTTCCAGTTGAAGAACAAAAACTAATCAGATCCCTCATTGATGATGTTGAAAAACAGTCTCTTCTTAACATTAAGAGCAAACCTGTAGTTACAAGAGGCTACAGTCCAACTTACTTGCAAGAAGTTGCAAAAAATGTTAAAGAAAAAGTGACAGAGTTTGAATTAGAGAGGAAATATGCTCTGAAGAAGGAGTTTACAGTTGATCTGTTACTGTATGTGTTTGACAAGGCAGGAAGTTGGATTTCAAAGTCCCACAATAAATTTAAAGTGAACAATGATGCTGTAACTTTTGTAAAAAGCAAAAAAACACAATATTACAACATTTTCAGAAGTTTCTGCAAAGGAAACTCATCTGCTGCTGTGCTTGGAGAACTGATCTGTGAAAAACTGAAGGTTTCCACTGTTGAAGCTGTCTGTAACAGAACTGCCATTGATCTCGCTGGAGAAATGAAGTGCAGTTTCCCAGTATTCAATGGGAACAGGTCGCTCTTGGAGAAACATGTGTTGAAGTCACTGGCAGAGAAAGAAGATTTTGATGGTTTCATCAACTACATCCATTGCCCAAGGGACCAAGTAGAGTGTTTCATAAAAGAGGAAGTAGAGAAATACATCTTCACTGACAACAAAGCTAAAGCAAAGAAAATACTCAAGAAAAATGTTGAAGACGTCAATAACCTTGTGAATAAAGCTTTGTTCACTGCAACAGAGAAAGTCAAAACTTGGAGAGGAAACACAGACATGTGGCTGAAGGAATTTTCCAATTTACTAAAAGAAAATGATACGCTAACATTTGACACCATTTGTTCTGAAAATTTCAGTGACATAAGTGAATTTGACTTTCTTAAGGAAGAGATTGAGAAAGGACTTCCATCCATCATTAAAGAGTTGAACAGCCTCTCATTGGATAAGATGAAGGAATTCAGGCTGAAGCCAGATCAAATCCTCATTGATCAGCTGTGTAACTGCTGCTGGGTAACATGTCCATTTTGTGCAGCTGTTTGTACAAACACCCTGGAAAATCACAGTCCTGAAGATCACAGTGTGCCTTTTCACCGATCAGGTGCAGTCAATGGTATGCACTACAGACACACAGATGAGATGGGCATTGATTTCTGCACAACCCAGGTTGCAAGTGATATGTTTTTTTACATTCGCCTTGATCCAGATGAGACCATTCCCTTTAAAAAGTACCGAACTGGTGGCCCAAATTATGCTAACTGGAGTATTACCCCTGATGAGTCTAAGCTGTCGTACTGGAAATGGTTTGTGTGTCAATTTCAAAAGCAGCTGGAAGACCACTATAACTTAAAATTTGAGGGCAGAGGTGAAATTCCCAGTGAGTGGAAAATGTACTCCAAAGAAGAAGCTATTAAAAGTCTGGATTAATTGTGCCAGTGAGCCAACACAACACAACTACAACCCTGCTGAAAATTATGATAATGTTTTTTTTTCATCAACCAACGTAATACAAAACAGTGTTTTCAGATTTATGCAGATTTTTGTAACTGAAAGGTGAAACTGACAGTGACAAAGAAGATGTTGACTTGACTTTTATACAGACATTGATACAGGCTTGAAGTAAACACATAAACAAAAAGGGTACAAAAACACAATAGTCATAATTCACATCTACAAGGTTGGTTACATCTTTAGTGAGAAATGTGGAAATGACAGTTGTTTCCATGCAAAGAAAGGGCATTTAGAAGATGTGTTTCGGAGCAATAACGGGTTAAAGGGGAAATAAGACAGTATTGTTGCATTATTGATTTACAGGATGCACAAATGTGTTTAAATGTTATCAACACAACATTGTCAGTAATTATGTAATATTACTTTTTAAAAATGTTTGCAATATAAAAATCTGATCAAGGAGTCATGATTGACATTACCACAACCATTTTCCATTTATATATTTCAACTTCTTTTTTTAAATATTTCAATTGTTTATTGGTTTTATGCTGATATGGGCCTCAATCATAGACTGTATATAAGACGTTTACTGAGGTTAGAAATCAAGTGAGAAGTTGGTGAATTCTCCATTTACTTGTATAGAGACGGAAGTCCTTTTGACGCCAAAACGGTCGCCCCCTGGTGGCCTTTTGATAGAATGCAGTTTTAAGTTACTTCCGCGTTGGCCTCATTTCAGAGGACCGGAACTCCCCACCTGGCCTCAATCCTAGAAGAGATATTTTGGTTTTCAGTTTAATCATTAGTTGTTTGTTTTTGTCTTGTTTTGTTTTTTTGCTTGTTTTTTGCTGCTGTTGTTGTTGTTGTTTTAACAATATGCATAAAATGCAAAGAAATGTGCAAGATGTCTGAGCTGAAACATCCTGAATGGTGATATGTGGATACATTTGACCATTTTTATTATTTGAACTCAGAAATCAGAAAGTTATTGCAGCATTGTGAGATAATTGATGAAACATTTGAAGTTCTGAGCTTCAATCAATATGGACAGAGTTGTTAGAGACATTTCTGAAATGATGGACTTTTTATACAACAAGGTATGGAAACCAGATGTTTTCTTATACACATTTCTAAATATTACATCTGAAAATAATGTAAAACAAATGTTGTTTTTAACTGCTTATCTTGTAACTTTCTTTTAAGTTGAAGGTATGTTAAAGAACATATCAAATGTAAATGATGAAGGATGCTTTATATTTCAAAAACATTTGAATTGTTCATTTGAATTTTTTTTATGTTAATCTTATTTTATCCAATTTGTTATTGTATCCATGTATGAATGAGTTATGCTGTTTTTTATTATTAGACCTCTGTCCTAAATATGATCACATAAAGAATTAATGTTGTGTTTGTAAGGAAAATCTTTTTAAATGGCCTTTCATTGACAACACATGAACATCTGTTGAATTTAACTTGTGTTTTTATGTGCATAATTAGTCATGATAAAAATTAATACTTTACTGAAATACTGAGTTTCTTATTGTTTAGTGTTTCTGAAATGACAAAGACTCAGTAAAAACATGAGTGTATCTTTTCACATTCAGGTATTGTATAGTATCATTAGATGATGTGTTTTCTAAAAACCTGTTAAACCTCAGCTAATATGGTGCTTTACTGTGTATTACCTACCTATGAATATTGTTTTAACCAGTAAGCACTAAATTCTAAAATATAGGTACTGTAATTTGACATTGACAAAAATATATATTTAGTAATTATTTATAAAGTGGATACATTTGAGGGTTTTGTATAACACTGAAAGCTTCCTGCATCAAACAGAATGACTTCCTTTGCTTTCATCCTGGTCTCAGCCAGGTTAGTTTTTAGGTTCTTCCCCATGTGAACTGGTATTCAGTGAGTTTTGTTAAATCCTTAAACTATAATTAGCATTAAAGGTTAGCTAGAGTGTTGTGTAGTGTTATTGTTGTGTTTGTTAACCGTATTTAAATAGTTTCCAGTTAGTATTTCTCCTGGTTAGACTGATAATATGTTGTAGTCACCTGCTTAGCTAATTAAATGAAAGGAAACGGTGTCCAACCTACCTCACAAACTTCATGCAACTTGTTTCAACAGCAAACTGTTTACAGATGTGCGGGGACGAAGATGTGCTGCACTCAAGGGTCGACCACGTGATGTTGTAACCATAGTTCATGTGTTATTCTGAACTCACCAAACCAGTGTTCAGTGTTTTGTTAAGCAAAGCAAAAGGGATGTCAAGAGCATCTTATACTGTATGTTCTTGTCATTAGATATCTCCAAATATATAAGGTCTAAACTGAATAGGATCCTTTTTAAGTATTTAGCTGAACCAAATTGTAAAAATCATTTGGATTAAAAGATATCTGAAGAATCCAAATAGTTTACTTTTTCAGTAAAATTGATTGTCTTCATTTTCTGTTGCTCTGTCCTTACTCTATTAGGAAACTCCCTGTAAACTATAAACTTTCATCAACAAATCGGAAGTTGATCAATGATATTAGGCCTGTTGATATGATGATTATTGATAACTATTCAATATTACTTGCACCAGTTGATGTATTGGCATTAGTAATTGTATAAACACTGAGTAAATTGGTTCTCATGAAGTAGCTTTATTAAAATTCAGGTTGACAACTGCTGAGGCCGACTCAGCAATGCTGACCCTGTCAAGTGATGCGCATCCAGCTTTATCCAGATGTATGGAGTAACAGCTTTTTCTGCTTCAAGAGCTACAAGTTACAACAGCAAAATGGATGAAGATATGCTGCACACAAGGGTCGACCACGTGATGTTGTAACCATAGTTCATAAATGATTTTTAAACCTTGTGAAGTTTCATCTCCTTTAAAGAGACGAATTGGGTGTTTAAATTACAGAGAAGGCTGCATGACGTTTGTGAAGTAGGTTGGACACTGTTTCCTTTCATTTAATTAGCTAAGCAGGTGACTACAACATATTCCCAGTCTCACCAGGATAAATACTGACTGGCAAATATTTAAATATGGTTAATAAACACAGCAATAACACACAACACTACAGCTAACCTTTAAGGCTATTTAAAGTTTAAGGATTTAATTTGATTTTCAGATGCCTTTTAATCATTCAACCAGTGACAGAGACTTTTTTGTTGCTGGACTTTCAATAACATTATTAACCACGTTTATTGACTCTTCTATAATTCACCTGGAGCTTAAATGAACATATAATAAACCGAAATAGCCAAAATGTTGCTGTGTAGGCTATAGCTAATGAAACGAATGCTATCTGAACAGTGGTGTATGTTCTATGACGTAGTGGAGCGTCTTTATTTAAGAAAACCGTTCTAAATTCGTCATTCCACTTTGAGACACTGGAGGGAAAAGTTTGCTCGACTATTTCAGAAAAACTGAGCAAGTGAGCAGCGACATATGGACCTACACCGACCACAAGTGACCTCACTGACTGATACATCATGGAAAATGTAAGAATTCTAGTCTGAAATAATTGAAAAACTGTTTTCAAGTCGTTTTATTCGACGCCTCAGCTTCATTTCAGTCTGGAGGCAGTAGCAAATGACTTTGATACAAGTGACTATTACTGAAATGAAATATGCTTAAGTAAAATCTTAAGTGTGTACATCGCTGGCATGTAAAGACCAGGCGGGGAGTTCCGGACCTCTGAAATGATGCCAACGCGGAAGTAACTTAAAACTGCATTCTATCAAAAGGCCACTAGGGGGCGACTGTTTTGGTGTCAAAAGGACTTCCGTCTCTATACAAGTCAATGGAGAATTCACCAACTTCTCACTTGATTTATAACCTCAGTAAACGTTTTCAAAATGTGTTTATGGTCTCAATCGCTAGTTTAAAGCCTTCTTCAATGCAGTATGATGTTCATTTGTGAAATTTTGGCCTCCCTGATTTTATATTTGACGATAAAGCAGGGTATGCATTAGGGCGTGGCTACGTCGTGATTGACAGGTTGATTGGTTCACAGGTTCAGGAGGGCGCCTCTTGCTCCTCCTGATGCCCATATAAGTAGAATCCGTGTTTTTCTTTTACCCGGCATGCACCGGAAATTTTCAAGATGGCGCTGTCCAGATCCGAAACTATTCGCTTCCAAGCAGCAGTCCACAAACCAATGGGTGACGTCACGGATGTTACGTCCATTTTATATACAGTCTATGGTAAAGACAGAAGTAGCCTAACTGCAAAATCCCAAGCTGACTGCTTATTTAACAGCAAATGGACACCGTTTGTAGCAGGTTAGCCTAACTGTCCCTAAAAATATGAAATTGTTGGTTTAAAGATGCCAAAGCTTCTACTTTCAGCCTAATATTATATAAGCTACACTTAATCACTTTATTAAACAATTCATAAATGATCAATATTTTCTTGTAGTAATGTCAACTTAAATGTGATATTGCAGGAAACACAAAGCTTATACATATTTATATGCTGAGTAGAAAATAGCTTGTTTAAATGATTTTGAAGTCTGTTTTAAAACAACAGTTAGGAGCCCAAATTAACATTGAAACAGGTGTTTCTTGTTCTAATCTTTCCTCCTGTTCATACCGACCATTAGAAGATCTCTTTATAATGCACTTAAAATGTAAGTGATGGGGGACAAAATCCACAGTCCTCTTTCTGTGCAAAAATATATTTAAATGTTTATCTGAAGCTAATATAACGTTTTAGCATCCAAATGTGCAAACCAAGTAGCTAGTTCTAGGATATAAGTTTGAACTTTTTCACTTCCTTAGTAAATTTCAACCTTTTCACTTCCTTTTAGGATATGGTACATTTTACCTTTTTCACTTCCTTATAGAATATAAGTACATTTCACCTTTTTCACTTCCTTTTAGTATACAGGCAAGTTTGACATTTTCACTTCCTTTTAGTATACAGGTAAGTTTGAACTTTTTTATTTCCTTATAGGATATAGGTCAATTTAAACTTTTTCACTTTTTAGGATATAGGTACGTTTGAACTCTTTCACTTTCTTTTAAGCTGAAGGTAAGAATAGATAATTTGTATTTTTGAAAAAAAATGGTTAATCTGGTGTCTTGTTATATCATCACTATTGTCACGTCCAGAAACAACAGGACCCCAGAGCAGACCAGAGACAAGAGAAACGAACTGTAGGTAACAAAAAAGGGGTTTTAATAATAGGCAGAGTGGGGGTAGTGAGGGAGCAGTGGCTAGGTCTGAGGTAGGGTTCCAGGGAAGGTTGGAGAGGAAGGCAGTACACGAGGAGAGGGATCCAGGGGACAGAGGCAGGGTACCAGCAGGTGGGGAAGGCCAACATTGTGGAGGGGACAGGAGAGAGGGGTTACAACAAATACTCTTCACTAGGCAAAAAACCACAAGAAAACACAAGAAGTACGGCCCAGCGTTACCACATGCGTAGCGGAACTATCTGGCAATGAATGGGAAGAAGAACCGGTCCTAAATACTGCAGCAGCTTGTTGAGGTGATTGAGGTCAGGTGTGGAGATCAATGATGATGAGATTTAGGCCAGGTGTGGAGAAGCACAGGCAGGGGAGGAACCAGGAGGCCACACACACACACACACAGAGAGACAAAACACAAAGGAGAGGGGACAAGACAGACAAGGAAACTCAGGTCACAGCTGGGGCTGTGACAACTATAACATCACTACATGAAGAAAAGAAACATAGATTTGGATCTAACATTTTCTAAGGGTTTGGGTTAGGGAGGGTTAGACCCTCCTAAAGATCTTTCCTTCTGTTTCTGCCATATGTAGTCATATTAGCAGTGATTAGTATGACAGATGTTTCATCTAACTAATTCTAACTATTATAATTGTATTATTGTATTATTTAAATTTCATTTGAAATTCTTTCTGGACAGAAGAAATATGTGTGGATGGGATCAGTTAAGTTGAACATATCTTATAATGACTTTGTAAAAGAAGGAAAGGGTTTCAAGAGGGTCTTAAGACAATGTTTGATTCACATCCCTTTTACTGTCGCACATGTCAGTAGTTAATGAAGAAGACAAATCATCATTAATCATCATTAATCATCAATCTTTATATATTTTGTCAAGGATACATTGAACGTTGACCCTCATTTTCAATTATGCTGAAATTACATTAAAAAACTAATCATTTAAATCAATTAAATTGTTCTACTGCATTTGTTTTAAAAAGTTGTATAAAGCCTTTTGTGGCTCCAGAGGGATCTGTGCAAAGTCTAACTAATTCCCTCAAGTGAATGTAAGTTGATACAGCTTAAAAATAGAAACATATATTTGACCAATGAGTAGCAGTACTCCAATTAAACAAAAGATCCATGTATGAGAGTGGTGATAGAGTCAGTAGCAGCAGTTGTATCAGTAGTATTATTAAGACATTTCAGCTGTCCTCTCTGTAGTAGTGACCGACTGTAAACAGTATTAGTAGCTGTGATGGATGTCTCCTCTCAATCAGTAGTGATAACATTACTAACAATTAATAAATGGACTAGTACAGCAGTAGCACTTACAGTGTTTTGTCTATGTTCTGTCTTGTGGTGAACTAACATAATGACTTTGTATATATAATAAATACTTTTTGTTTATGTGTCAATATATTGAATGATGAGCTTTGCCAGAAAAGGTCTATGTCCGATAGCTTATTAAACAAGTGTCTTCATGACATTACAACATAACAGGTAGAAACATATTTGGATGTAACATTGTCAAAGGATCAGGGTGGGACACACCTCCTACAAAGCCTTTCTTCTGTAACAAAGAGTTCAACACAGGTGAACTCGCTATAACAACAAGTTTAAACGGAACATTTCATTCACAGTGAGCAGCAGTAATTGTGTTATTTGTAGCAGCTCTAATAATAAGGTAATAGCATAGTAGCAACAGCAAGACTGAAACAGACAAGCAGATTGAGGGTGACTGCTGGTTAGCAGGTAGAACATGAGGTGGGATCACATCACCATTTTAAACTATAATAACAGGAACACCACAGTATACTGTAGGTGATCAGAGAGAGCAAGGGGAGACTGATCAGAGGTTTAACTGACTGAGCCAGACTCTCTCTCTTCATCGCTTCTTTCTTCTCTCTAATAAACATGAAGTTCAATTGCCAACCATTGTAGCACTGGAAGAAACATTAGCAGTCATTACAGTAGTAGCAGTGATATTAGTGATATTTCATTTCTTCAACAGGGAGCTGGAGCTTTAATCACTTCATAACCATGGAACGAGCTTTAGAAGGCTTTACATCTAAAGTTTGACCATATTGTTTTAATGTCAGTGTATTGATGGATGAGAGTGAAAATTATCTCAGCATCTGCAGATTTAAGCCACTAGAGGGCAGGAGTGCACAGAGGGCCAGTGAGTGTATATCTGACAGTCTTAGTTCAAGTCCCTGTCGTTTCTTTCACCTGATATTTCTGCATTCTTATAATCATAGTCCTGGTCTCAACCTGAGCACTGGACCAATCCTGTGTGCAACTTAAACTGCTTCTCATGTGAGCTCCCCTTGAAACACCACCTTAAAAAAGTTTGTCATAAAGGAAATGTGATCACTCTAAATTTCGATTTTCAGTCCAAATATATGTAGATTGACCTTTCTGCTGTGTATTTCTACCCTATTTTGTCTTTATCTTTGTTTTCCTTTATTGTATTTCCGTTTGTTGCTTTAAGTGTAGTAACAGTTCATGCTTACTAGACCTTCCTCCATCTCCCTGAGCTCCTGACAACAGGCGTCAAGTTCTACCTTTAAAGCGTTGAGATGCGATTGAAGTCTGTGGTTGATAGCAGCCCCAATCTCTTCCCTCATTGTGAAGCGTGTTGGAGCCAACAACTCAAGTGAGTGGTTCATCTGTAAGGACCTGGTTTCCATGGCATTCTCCTCCGCTGCCTGTCTTCTTTGTGTTTCTTCAACTTAGACTGCAGCTTTGATATAATAAATCGTGAACTTTTTTATTTAATTTCTTTTGTGGCATTACATTCCCCGTAATTTATTTTCCGAGGTTTTTTTACTGAATTTAATCATCACACAGTAACCTGAGTTTTCATTAAAGTCTGACCAGGAAGCTATGTGTGTATGACTCTGTTTTTACAAAGCACAGTTTGTTACCCTTTTCCATCTCACATCTTTAGAAACTGCAACATATGAGCTGTTCATTTCAGGCATCATCAGATTACAAAAAATATAAACTGCATGTAATTTGAATTCCACATTCAAACTGTCTCAAACAGCTTGAAAGATCTTGAAAATGTTATGTCATTAAAAAAAAGTATTACTTACTTAAAGTTGGTTGGTGTTTTAACTTTATTCATCTCTGTAAAGCACAACAACTCTCCTGCATCCAGAAGACACTGAATAAAGTAAGTCTTTCAATGGTGTTCATGATATACAACTTACAACAAATTGTGAATGAGTGAGTCAATGTTTGTCTTTTCTTTAATACATTAACTTTGATCTGTGTAGTGATTACTGGGGATTTACAAGATTTTCCGCTACATAAGAGTATCTAGAATACTTAAAAATCAACTCCCAGGAACTGATAGCAGCAAATCAACTGATTCTCACTCAACAATCCTGCAAGGTCTCGCTAGTGCATGTTTTTCTGCATATGTTTTTTTGTGCATAGGGGTCAAATCGGCAATTAAATAAAAGAAAATCATGTCACTGACAAAAATCAGAAACTTCTGCCCCTTGGAGTTGATATACCAGTCACTATTTAGTGTCATGTAAATCAGTGCTTATGGCTTAGTGTGTAAGACGGGGTTGATGTCTGTTACTGAGCTGACACTGAATTAGGTTTAAAATCAAGTTGGAGCCATAGCAACAGGCTGAAAGGTGGGGGGTAAGGGAGGAGTGGTTTAAGAGATCTTTACATTTGGAGTGCTTGTGTTTCACTGTGCAAATGATTGTGTCAGAGTTCAGTGCCCACTGCTTCGGAAAAAACAGATTTTGTGAAAAGCACGAGGCCAGGGGAGGTTATGGTCATGAGGAGAAGATGAAGCACCAGGCTCCTTTGTTCTCTGCTCTTTGGTTTGTCACTAGTCCAGCTGTTTGCCAGACGTCAGAGCACACTACCACAGCTTATGCAAAGGATTCAAAAATACATTTTTAATATGGATAATTTGATTTAGATTTGTTTGTTTTTACATTATTACAATTATGACTCCTTCACACTCATGAATACACAAACAAACGGATTCATTGACTTTCCACTATCACCAATTTTTTACCAACCAGAATATACACATAGGCTATTGTTAAGTGTTATTGAAAATTTGCCAGAATCTAAATGAATGTAATCAATGTTTCAGTTTTAGTGCCTTGTTATAGATACATTGTCTATAAAATGGAAGAAAATTGGAAGAAATACTCATCACAGTTTCCCAGAGCGGAAAAGAAACATATTCATGTAGCCTAACGGGTTTAGAGTCCTAAAACTGTTGGTCCAAACACAAACGATGAAGTAGTGAGGGGGTGGTCGTAGTGACGTCATCAAATCTGTTGTTTTGTCTGAGCAAAAGTCCAAGAATAGACACCTAAAAATATTTCATTTGCAACAGAAAAAAAGCAGGAACTGCAAAGCAAATGTTTGGCAAAACGCTTAATTGATCATCAAAAATAGTTTTTAAGTAAGTAACTTAAAAACTACTATTACTTTTAATAAGTAATTAATGTAATGCATGTAACGCACTTGTGGACACAAACAAATGTGTGGTGACAGCAGGAAGAAGTAGATAAATCTCCTTTACATGTTGTGAACAGTATTTGTTTATTTACTGTCAGTATTTCTGAGATGCTGTTTTTGTCTCATGGGGTCCACTCTTTAGAAGAAGGTAGGGGGCGCGGTTTATTCAAATGACACAGAAGCTTCTGATGGTTGACGTACTATCAGACCACGGCAAATACGACCTGCTGATTGGACGGTGATGACTGGTCTCATGACAACAACACCTAGGTTTGGACCAATCAGGGAGCGCTTTGTCCCACAGTGTCTGTTTGTGAATGACGTAATGAGCGTAAAACAAGATGGCGTCGACTTAAGCATAAATCGGTAGGAATGAGTTTTTCGGTGTAGAAGTCCGCCTCTCTAGAGGCTCTGGTGTAATTTTACGGTTGTTCCGGAGAATAATAATCTTCCCCGTTAGGTAAGAGTGCTGTAGGTGTTGCTGAACTCCCCTTTCTCCCTGCGAGCCTCCGGTGACAGCCGGGGAGGCGAGCCGCTGACAGACAGGATGGACGGCGGAGAGTACATCTCCACCATGGAGAACATGGACCCGACTTTAGCGGAATTAGGAGACGAATTCACCTTGGGAGACATCGACGGTGAGTAGTAGTGTCACTGCCAAAAGTGTGAAATGTTGTTGTTACTCGAGTCAGTGTTTCCGCTCAGTCTGACTGCTCTGCCAGATGCTCATCCGGCTCAGCAGGTCTCTCTATCATTTATGCGACTGTACACAAGACATTAAGTTTACTTTTCACCAAACAGCTGATGGGAGAAAAGGGGGATCACATGTCACAGTGCTTGTATATATATATATATATATATATATATATATATATATATATATATATATATATATATATATATATTTATTTTAGCTATATGTTGTATCATCAGTCAGTTAAATTTAGTCTACACAGACAAAATGTGCACCTTGCAAACATGCACATCACCTCCTTTGTAAATGCTGACTTTTTACAGCTGCCATGTCACACAGCGCTCTCCATCAATTATCTGTACATTTGGGATGCAAGTTTAGGATTCAAGTTTTTTTTTTACACCCTTTAAGTCCCCTTCAATGTTGTTTGTTTCTATAAAGAGCCACTCTGGAGGCAGTGTTATTTTCCATGATGCAGGTGTCATGCATCAGGAAGCTGTGTATGTGGTCAGCGAAGGGGAAAAACAAAAGTGCAACTTGCTCAAGCTTGTCTGTGTAATTAATCTGCGTCATAAAGTGAGCCTTCCATAGAAGCAGATATTTAGACCAGTTAAACCACATAATTAAAACGTTCATGTCTAGTTTTATTTTATAGAATAATGATAAAAACCTACTCTCTTCAGCATCTTCCCAAGCTGCTTTTTGTGGACTGTTGAGCAAACATAGTGGTACAACATCTCAGTACAGATCAGTTCTGTACTGTGCAGCAAGGCACTCAGTGAACATACAGCATTCCTCATCCCATCTGCCTCCTATCAAAACAGGTTTCACCCTTTGGCACACAGTGAAAGGACTGGGCTTCTGGTATAACGCTGGCCTGCGCAGAGTCACCAGATTTCCATTAGGGTGGAATTTTACTGAATGCTAAGTCACCAGACCGGACTGATGGGCAACTGTGTGTGTCAGTGTGTGCGTGTGTGTGTTTGGTGTCTGACAGTATAGGATAAAAATTGGGTTTTGGGATAGATCTCTATCTACTATCTATCTCCTGCCTGTGTTGGATAGTGGATATTTGTTTTTAAGCTGATGGAACAAAGATACATGGTCACCATTGACAACAGCGCACACAGGCTTATGCAACATTAGTGAAAGTCTACCTGCATTTGGTGTCATTTGTTAATTCTCCTTTCAAAGGGGGTCTCTTGGACAGAATGAGCAGACAGCCCAGCCCGGGTCACAGCCATGTAATCCCACTTAATCATTGTGTCAAAAGAGAGGAATGTACAGATTGTGAGTGAGAGAGAGAAAAAATTACAACTGACAGTTGACTAAATGAATTTTCAGGCAAGCTGCTGCAAAGACTGTCTACACCTGAGTTTGGCTTCACCCAATCTCCATTTGGCCTGCAGCTAATAGTGTACCAATTTCCTTTTCAGGCAGAGCAGCCAACTGGAGGAAAAATTACCCTGATCACCAGCTCCTGAATAATATGATGTAGAATTTCAGTTTATTTCAAACAAAGCAGGCTGCACTAAATTTTAAGATATTGATAGGTGACGATTGTCGTGCAGCACTGTAGATCCTGAGAGATAATTAACCTTTGTTGTGCAGGTGAGCCACGTGCATTTCATGGAGTGTAAGTTATCAGGGGCCCCTGTAAGGGCTCATGCACTTGACCCTATATTCATCTAGAACATTCCCCCTCTCCCAATTATTCCCGTAGCAACCGCAGCTCTGGTTATATAACCTATTTTCTTTGCTCTAAGCAGCCTAGGAAACTGTCCCCCCCCCCTCCTTTGATGGATTTACCCTTTGTGTCAGATTGTCTGAAGCTCCGGGGGCTCAGAGCTGCTTTGTCCCGTCTGTCATGAACAGTCTGCCCCCCCCCCACACACACAGAGGTGCACAAGTGCATGGTTTAGAGTGTCTGCCTACATAATGTGTGCATGTATATGTGATACGACAGGCTGGTAAAATGCGCCTGAGCAGAAAGGCCAGTTTATGTTCCCATGAAACTGTCCTTCACTTCATATGGTTTCAGGGCTGTATATTTTTAACCTGATTGTCTTTAGTTTTTATTGTTATGGATACAGGTTAAGGTCAGAATATAGAAAAAACAAAACATAACTGTTATGGTTACTCCAGTGTCCTTGAACTCTCTAGACCCTACAGGGTTAACAGATGTCGCAACCACCATCTTTGGTTAGTCAGGTCACGTTTTGTGGCAGTTGATCAATCACTTTTTAAAGTTATTTCTAAGCTATTATTGAATGCATCATCTTGTAATGCAGTGTGAGTGATGACAGTCAGAGGTGACAGGAAGTTCGGCTGCTTTTTCTGAGAACCTGTGGTGTTTATAATGTTAGTGACAGAGGAGTTTTTTTTATTTCTCTTTCGTCTCAACTCTCCAGCGTCATACATCTATTCTGGTACTCTTTCCCATTTGTGTTGTGTGTATGTGTTATGTCACTGTGACAATAAAAGTACAATACATCCTACAGCTCTAACATACAATATAAAGCTACCTAGCTGAACTGTAAGAACCAATTCATTAAACAAGCAAGAGACCTGCTGATTTAGATTTTTTTTTGGGCAATTCCGATTTTCTAGAGCTATAATTGAAAACTATACAAAAAGATTTTGGAAAGTTGAAATTCAACTGTATGTTCCTATAAATCATGTTCAACAGGGTGATGTTTTTTTAAGTGTCTGATTAAGTTATTTGTTCCTCCACAGCTTTTTTGTGGACTTACAGATATTACAAATTGTGAGCTTTGTGTCTTCTTCACTCACGCTAAAGAACCCCTGACATGTTGTGTGTGTGTGTGACTGTGACATTACTGTTTGTAAACTATCATGTGGCATGGGTGTTAATTTGATTTTGGCAACAAAAAAAAAAATCGGCTTATATGAGACTGATTGTCCGTGAATGGCCGATCAGCTGAAAACTAGCCAGTTTGGAGCAGTGGCCGGTCGATTGGTGCATCTCTACATTTCATACTGTAATAGCATAATATTGTATAGAGCTGTTATTATGAGACTGTATTACAGAGTGGCACTCCTTACAGCTGAAGCCTTTCAAAGTAAATGAAACGATGAATGCAGTCGGTCATTACGATTGATTGATAAGATGAATTGCATGTAACGCACAGCAAACTCATTGTCTGCACTGTAGCTTGATTATAATAATACCGGGCTGTTTATTCTGAGTATTATCTGGCGACTCCGGCTCTCAGCACTGATGTTAATCTGCGATCAGTTCACCCATTCAGAATATAATGAATGATATCATCATCAGTCAGGAAGTGCTTAGTGACTTCATATCACTCTGAAATAGTGAATGAGCGTGATCCGTCGGATCGTCCGGTCTCGCTCTGTCGTTCAGTAAGACTAAGTTCAAGGCTGCAGACTCTGCTCGCTGACACTTCACTGACCTAAATAGCTGAACTCAGTCGGCGATAAAGATCAATCACGGCAGTCGTCGAAAGTCTTGTCGTTCCGAAGTCCCGCAGGATCACGAAAGGCATGAATGGTGTTTGCGACAGTAGTGAACCACAGGCTTGTGTTCTTTGACAAACTGGTATCTTCCCATAACTGTCAAAAAGTGAAGCCAATAAGAAGTGCTGATGACAAATACGGTGATTTAGTCATAAAATGAAGTTTGAATTTAATGATATGAATGCAAAATCCACCTTTAGTTACATCAGTCAGTATAGACTAAATATTAGATGCACCTCTCCATTTAAAACATAACTACAGTGTCTAAAATAACAGGTTTTCTAAGTTAAGTGCTCTTTTACCTCTGCTGCTCCCATCTCCCTGTGCCATCAGTAAGATTACATCATACTTCTTCAAGGCTGACTGTTTGAAGGCTTTCTGCTTCGTGCACAGCCTGTTCTCTGGGTTTATGATCTGAACAGTAGCTGTTTTCATGTGCTGATTCAAGGCCAGCCCGTGAAGGTCTCTGCACTTGTCTCGTCTTATCTGCTCTCAGCAAACCATAAAGAATTCACACACTATAGACACATCCACAGAAGGTACACTTTACCACCTTTTGTTTAGTTTCAGTTGGACACTTCTCACTCAATGATATATGGGGAAGCAATAGCTAGACTTACTGTGTTACAGTAATGCTGGGTGTTAGCAAAGGCGGGGTTTTAAAGGCATAAAGTAATTGTCATCGTCATGGCATTCAGAGTATGTCACAATGTGCTGATCTACAGGTGTCATCACGTGATTCTCTCACAGTTAGTGACGCAGCTGTGCTACAGAGTGCTGCTGTGAACCCAAAATACAAAATAGATAACAATCATCTTTTATGAGTAAAATGACCTTGAGTGTAGTATTATAAAAACGTTAAGATAAGGATTTCAATTAACAATCATTTTAAATACCAATTTTTCAGAAAGTGATGTCATTGAATGTGTTATTTTGTTCAACAAACAGTTCAAAGCCCAAACCAGAATATAAGACCAAGAAAAGCAGCAAATTCTCACATTTAAGAACCTGAACTATCAAATCTTTGTCATTATGCTTGAAAAATGACTTTGAGTATTGATTTCATGAGCAAATTATAGTTGCCAATTCATTTTCTCTTGATTGACCAATCAATGAATCCACTAACTGCTGCATTTCTAGTTAAGATATACTAAAAAGATTGGTCTATTTTCATGTTTCATATTGTTGTAATCAATGATAGAGCTTATTATATTATATTAATGTATTATTTTGATGACTCAGTTAAATCCAGACTTGTTGTAATGTATGTTCTGTTTCTTCGTCTCCTCAGAGATGCTGCAGTTTGTCAGCAACCAGGTGGGGGACTTCCCAGACTTGTTTGAGGACCAGATGACCTCAGCGAGCTCCCTACAGAGCGGCACCACCCCGCGGCCTGCCATTCAAACCCTTCAAACCCCCCAAACTCCCCAGACATCGACCCCGGCAACCCCCTTCCAGACCCTGTCACCCCAGTCCTTACCCCTCACACCTCCCCTCACTCCAGCCCAGACCCCCTCCCCAACCGCTGTGTCC